>NC_047512.1:30709671-30789671 GCF_902827115.2 Pseudochaenichthys georgianus
CATTTCTATTTCTATCTTTATAGCTATCAACATAATAAACATTATTTCCACCATCTATAATACTTGATAAACCTTTTTATAAGTTGTCAAAACGTTTGATAGTATTATAATTGTATTTGAATGTACTTATAATGCATTATAGACACGAAGTTCATATAATATTGAACTACAGTAATGATCAGTGAAAAATGTACGTCACATTGTATAACAACAATCATAACACATTATTAAAAACATTTAATAATGACTTATATGGCATATAGTCATAATACTTGAACTGCTGGTGCACATACTGTACATGCAGTCCATTTATGAAGCACATAGTTGTAATACTATAAAATATGTTTTATAATCTGTTATAATGTATAAAAAAACCGTGATTGAGTTAGTATAAGAAGTAGTCGATGTCTGCTTTTAAGTTTGCTACATACAAATAAAAATGCTTCCTGCATCAGTACTGAATGTTGGCATCAGCAGAGTAACAGGGCTGTGATGGGCTCTGGTACAAATCTTTTTCTTGGACACGGACGGACACACACACACACACACACACACACACACACACACACACACACACACACACACACACACACACACACACACACACACACACACACACACACACACACACACACACACACACACACACACACACACACACACACACACACACACACACACACACACACACACACACACACACACACACACACACACACACACACACACACACACACACACACACACACACACACACACACACACACACACGGACACACACGGACACACACACCAGCCTCTGATTAGAACCACAGACGGCAGCTGGAACGCCAAATGTATCAAAGCTAATCCAGCTGCGTGCCCTGGACTCAAACCACAGCCTGCTTCATCCATCCATCAAACATCTGAAATGGCTTTAGCCAGCCAACCCAAGCTAACCAACACCAAAGTAGGCACAGGTACAAATTGTTCAGGGTATGTAGAAAAGCAAAGAATAAATAGCCATTCAAAAAAATCCCAGCCACTCATTATAGGCCTCATGTTACACCGTATAAATGAATGTGCATAAGGACACTGATTACTGGTCACACGATCATTACTCATCATTAATGGCCCAGCGGTCTAATGTTGTCACGGACAGAGTTCGCAGTAGTTGCCCATTTTCCAAGAGGTAATGATCACATTGCTATAGATTTAAACTCCTGAGCCCTGATAATGAGCATTCTGCGGTCACAACAGTGATAGGTATGGTGAGTTTATAATAGCCCTGCTGTGCAAACATGACTAAAAGCTGCTGCCAATGAGCTGTGGTCAACAAGGATCAACAGGGCCTGATCTTTTACAGTTGGCTTTTTGCTATTTGAGACTTTAATCAAGCTTTAAAAGCTGCAGTGGTCGTCAGGTCGCTGTGTGTGTCCTGATAACAGGCACTGGTCCTGCCCTCTGTTTCATGTGCTAGCATGGATAGCATGGAACAGTTTGTTAGTTTCAAGCAGAAGTGAACCTCAGAGAGAGCTGCCTGATATTGACCAGGTCTGCGTTGATGACTGTAATCCTGAGTTCTTCTTTTCCGAATTTCAATAAACATGCTCTTAGCTCATCATTACTTAACACATTTTTGAAGGTGCCTTTGACATGTTCAAAGTAAGGCAAGGCAAGGCAAGGCAAGGCAAGTTTATTTATATAGCACTTTTCAACACAAGGCAATTCAAAGTGCTTTACAAAAAACGAAAGACATTAAGAAAATGGCATTTAAAATCAGTCATTAAAAAGAAAAGCTAATAAAATAAACATAAAAAGAAAAAATACATGGATAAAAGTTAAAGTGCAGTCTAAGATATGAATAGTTCAATTAAAAGCAGCGACAAAAAGAAAAGTCTTCAGCCTGGATTTAAAAGTAGTAAGAGTTGCAGCGGACCTGCAGGTTTCTGGGAGTTTGTTCCAGATATTTGGAGCATCATAACTGAACGCTGCTTTACCATGTTTAGTTCTGACTCTGGGGACAGAACGCTGACCAGTCCCTGAAGACCAGAGAGATCTGGATGGTTCATAATTTAGCAGGAGGTCAGAAATGTAATTTGGGCCTAAACCATTCAGTGCTTTATAAACCAGCAGCATTATTTTGAAATCTATTCTTTGACACACAGGAAGCCAGTGTAAAGACTTCAGAACAGGAGTGATGTGATCCACTTTCTTAGTGTTAGTGAGGACTCGAGCAGCGGCGTTCTGAATCAGCTGCAGCTTTCTAATAGATTTTTTAGTGACACCTGTGAAGACACCATTGCAGTAGTCCAGTCTACTGAAGATAAAAGCATGGACAAGTTTTTCCAAATCCTGCTGTGACATTAGTCTTTTAATCCTAGATGTGTTCTTTAGGTGATAGTAGGCTGATTTAGTAACTGTTTTAATGTGACTGTTGAAACTCAGGTCGGAGTCCATGACACCTACACCTAGATTTCTGGCTTTATCTGTTGTTTTGAACATTGCAGACTGAAGCTCAGCGCTAACTTTTATACGTTCTGCCTTGGCTCCAAAGACCATTACCTCAGTTTTATCTTTGTTTAATTGGAGAAAGTTCTGACACATCCAGTCATTGATTTATTCAATGCACTTACTCAGTGTTTGAATTGGAGCATAGTCTCCTGGTGAAATTGTTACGTAAATGTGTGTGTCATCCGCATAGCTATGGTAACTTATTTTGTTGTTTTTCATTATCTGAGCCAGTGGTAGCATGTAGACATTAAAGAGAAGAGGCCCCAAGATGGAGCCTTGAGGTACCCCACATGTCATATTTGTCAACTCAGATGTGTATTTACCTATAGAAACAAAGTTGTTTCTGTCCTTTAAGTAGGATTCAAACCAATTTAGAACTGTTTCCGAAAGTCCCACCCAGTTTTCCAGTCGGTCGAGTAATATGCTGTGGTCAACAGTGTCAAACGCAGCACTGAGATCTAATAATACTAACACTGAAGTTCTTCCACTGTCTGTGTTTAAGTGGATGTCATTAAAGACCTTTACAAGAGCAGTCTCAGTGCTGTGGTTTGGACGAAATCCTGACTGGAACACATCAAAACAGTCATTTAAATGCAAGAAACTACTCAACTGTTGAAAAACTACTTTTTCAATGATTTTACCTAGAAATGGAAGGTTTGATATGGGCCTGTAATTGTTCATTACTGAAGCATCGAGATTATTCTTTTTTAAGAGCGGTTTAATGACTGCAGTTTTCAGGGCCTGTGGAAAAATACCTGAGTGAAGAGATTTGTTTACTATATGAAGTAGATCTGAGGCCATGCAACGAAAAACATCTTTAAAAAATCCTGTTGGAATAATATCAAGGCAGCAGGAGGAGGACTTCAGAAGTTGTATAATGTCCTCTAGGTTTCTATCATTAATCTGATGGAATTGTGTCATGGTGTTTGACTTGATGTTAAGTGGACACAGAGACAACACATTTGCTGTACCTGATGCAGAGGCACTGACTGCTTGTCTGATTTTCTGAATTTTGTCAGTGAAGAAGGAGGCAAAATCATTGCACGCCCTGGTGGATAGAAATTCAGAGGCTACTGACACTGGGGGGTTAGTTAGTCTGTCGACGGTAGCAAACAAGGCACGTGCGTTGTTTTTGTTTTTGGTAATGATGTCAGAGAAGAACGATTGTCGTGCGTTTTTCAATTCCAAATTATAAAGGCCAAGTCTCTCTTTATAGATTTCAAAGTGAACCTGGAGATTTGTTTTTCGCCACCTGCGTTCAGCTTTTCGACATTCTCTTTTTTCTGTTTTCACAGTCATGGCCTTTCTCCATGGAGATATTTTCTTGCCAGACACTTCCTTTACCTTAGTTGGAGCAATGGCATCTAGAGATGTCCCGATCCCGATCCCCGGATCGGCCCCCGATACCGGGTTTTAAGGTGGATCGGGATCGGCAGATACAATTAAATGTCATGGCCGATCCATATTTAATATTTCCCATGATTCCATTGTTACGTTGTTACGTTGTTTGTCGTTGTTGTTCTATTGCATCAACCGCCATTATCAAGTTGGAAAAGTGGAACGGACACATATCGTTAGCTAGTTAAAATATCTGCAGTTTGGCATCATTTTAAAATAACTACAAGTGAGTCGTCGACTGCGACATGCAAAGTCTGTGGTGTGGAAGTCTCACGAGGTGGTGCTAACAGGGTCTCCTACAACACCACAAACCTAATAAAACATCTTAAAAAGCACCACCCCAACGAACACGCCGACTACTGTAAAGTGACAGCGTCTGCGACTGATGGACTCCATCAACAAACACTGCGGGACAGCTTGAAACGAAAGGATTTACTTCCTCGAGACTGCGAGAGATTTCGCAAGATTACTGAGCTGATTGTGGAGTGCATAGCAGGGGACGACCAGCCAATTTCACTTGTGGAAAACTCCGGTTTTTGTCGTCTAATAAATTATTTGGAGCCGCGCTATGGGATGCCAAAAATATTCAGTGCAACTTTTGAGATGTTAAAATCTCAAAAGTCTCATCAGATCATAATGGTTTGGAGGTATAATGCAGATGGTGGACCATAGTGTATAAATTACTCACAAATGTTATGGAAATTTCCCGAGGTTTGTTTAATAAGTTAAGGAAAGTCCAGAAATGTATGTAAGTCAATGAGAGGTAAAGACGTTACCTCTCATTGACTTACATACATTGCTATCAGTTTTGCAACCAGCAGATGGCTGCACTCTATTTGATACTATTGTGACATCGACTGCTTATTTTCCTCACTGACCAGTATCAATAGGCTATTGCTATTCATCTATCTATCTCTCGCCATCATCCTCTCTCCCAATCTCTCTCCCGTAGGCATTTGCAGACATGGGGGTGCAGAGCCTGGGCTGTTTCGCACACACACTCCAACTCGTGGTCATCCAAGGCCTTCTCGCCCAGCGAAGCATCATCGATGCTGTCGCCAACGCACGGAAGCTTGTGGGTCATTTTAAGCATTCCCCAAAGGCCTACTCCATCCTCGAAGACATTCAGGTGGTTATCATTTTATTATTATTATTATTATTAGTAGTAGTAGTAGTAGTAGTATGTTATCTTTTTAGTAATTGCACGTTCCCCCCTCCCTGTCATGTCATTGTAAAGCAATCCATCATTAGGCTACACTAGTGTTGAAAGGATGTTAGCCAACAAATAATTAACCTAAATATAGAAGCATTTTGAGTGGCCTACTAGAAAAGCGATACACACAGCTGATTTATTTTAATTATTATCATTATTATTACTTTACAGAAAGACCTGCACATGCCAACACAACGACTCCAGCAGGACGTGTCAGTCAGATGGAACAGTACTCAGTACATGATGCTGGTAGGCTATATTGATGGAAGGAATGAATGCAAAGAATGAATAGATTTTTTTACACATGAATGTTAAACTAACATTTATTTACTTATTTTGCAGAGACTTCTTCAGCAAAAGAGGCCGCTCAGTGTCTATGCAGCGGATCACGACCTTCCATGCATGCCCTCTGCCAACCAATGGGCGCTTATGGAGAAGGCAGTTGTGGTCTTGAGTCCATTTGAAGAGCTGACAAGGGTAGTAAGTGCTGCGACTGCGAGTGCCGCGGATGTGATCCCTGCAATAACTGTCCTCAAGCGTCATCTTTCCCGTGAAGAGAGCACAGATGCTGGAATCAAGACTATGAAGAGAACACTTCTTGAGGCTGTCACTGAGCGCTTCGACTACGCTGAGACTGAACCAATCTACTCCGTTGCTACATTGGTTGACCCAAGATACAAAGATAGGCAAGTCCCGTTTGATTCAAAACTTATTTTGCGATATATAATTGCTCAGGCCTAATCAATTCACCACTTGATTATTAATTATCAAATAACATCAAAATAAATGTTCCAAATGTTGTTCTGATATGCTAAGGGAACGACAAAATATGTTAGGAAACAAATAATCCTTTTTCACTAAATGAAATTCTATCCATTTTCAGATTCTTCACAAGTCCAGACCACCAGGAGCTTGCCAAGGAGGCTCTCATTAGAGAGGTGGAGATCATGGAGAGAAAGAGGAAGGCTGGCAGTGAGGTGTCTGCAGAAGAGCCTCCAAGAAAGTCACCACGTCGAGCAGCTTTGTCAGTCTATATGACGAGATCTTGGAGGGGAATGTGGTGGAGGCGAGGCCTGTGAGTACGTCAGCAGTCGTCACTCAGGTGGAGGCCTACCTGGCTGAACAAACCATCCCAAGGTCAGAGAATCCTCTACACTACTGGCGAGCACATGCTACACAGCGACCCGCACTGGCTGATACAGCCATGAAGTTTATTTGTGCACCTTGTACATCGGTGGACAGTGAGAGACTGTTTAGTGCAGTGTCAAATGTCCTTGATGAAAAAAGGAACCGGTTGACAGCCGATAAGGTGCAGGTGTTGGTTTTCATAAAAAAAAACCTGCACTACACTTTGAAGAAGTCAGTGCAGTAGATTAAGATGGAGGAAATAAGGAGCTCTATTACACTGTAAAAATGTTTATGTTTAAGTTTAGTGATTAGATGTCTCTAAGATCCCTTAATTACCCACACTGTGAAAAATAATAAGTTCAGTTTACTTGAAAAAAGGGTGGAAACTCGTTGTCTCAAATAAGTAACCAAAACTGTGTGTATGTTATGTTTACTTTATGTGTACAATTAATGCAAAGATTTTTAAGTTATGGTTACTTACTTCCAAGAAGTAAAGTTTAGTGAAGCTTACTTGTATTTACTGCTGTTAAATGAGTAACCTTTTGAGTTGTAAAGGGTACTTTATGTTGGATAGTAAAGTTTTTTTTTTATTATTATTGCAAATTGCTCTTATTTGTGATAGTGAGAGAATAAAAGCTATTGAGCACAGCTTGGGTGCCTGTCTATTTCTTAATGTATACAACATTAAATGCTGTTTGCCAACACAAAATGTGATATCGGAAATCGGTGTCGGAAAACCGGTATCGGGAAATATCGGGATCGGATCGGAACATATATGAAAATATCGGAATCGGATCGGAAGCTAAAAAATTTGATCGGGACATCCCTAATGGCATCTATAACATTTTTAATTTTTGAATTAAAATGATCTACTAGCTCATTTACTGAGATGTTAGCAGGGGCAAGTGTGGAAGAAAAATTAGTAAACATTTCCCTAGTATTTTCAGTTAAATATCGCTTTGTGGTTATCTTTTTTTGAACATTTTTGTGAACAGAAATAGAGCTCTCTATGAAAACACAGGAATGGTCAGAGAGTGCAACATCAGTCACCACAACCTTAGAGATATTCAGACCCTTTGAGATAATTAAGTCCAGAGTGTGCCCCTTATTGTGCGTGGGCTCCGTCACATGCTGAGTCAGTCCATAGTTATCAAGAACACAAAACAGTTCTTTAGCCCCTCTGTCCTGGGGGTTGTCAACATGGATGTTAAAATCACCAACAATGACTAGACGGTCAAAGTCAATACACACTATAGACAGCAGTTCGGTAAAATCATCAAAAAAGCTTGCACAGTATTTGGGTGGTCTATAGATATTTAGGAACAGAGCTCGAGAGGAGCATTTCAGCTGAAGGGCCACATATTCAAAAGAATCAAAGTTTCCATACGATGTCTTCCTGCATTGAAGGGAATCATTGAACAGAATAGCAACTCTACCCCCTTTCTTATGCATTCTTTCCTGACTCATAAAAATGAAGTTAGGAGGGGTTGATTCGATAAGAACAGCTGCACTGTTATTTTGTTCAATCCAAGTTTCTGTTAAAAACATAAAATCGAGATTGTGCTCAGTGATAAAATCATTGATTAAAAATGTTTTTCCTGCCAAAGACCTGACATTTAATAAAGCTAGTTTAAGTTCGTTAAACACACTATCAGTCAGGTTTTTTGTAACAAGCTGTGGCTGACATGGAATCACTACTAAATTAGATAAACTCACACAAACGTTTGAGCGCTTCCTGTATCCAAGACGATTCACCGCTCCTAATCTACTACCCATCAACACAGATATCGGCAAAGCTACAGGCAGGCAGGGCCCCGGCATGTCCTGGAAAGAGTTGAGAGTGCCATACGCCCTTGAGCCCGGACCCAGCAGACATCAGTTTGCAGCGTTTTGTACACACATCCCTATCAGGCTTTGAAGGGGAGAGGACCCACCACCCTGCTCCTCTCATCATAGGAGGGCAGGGTGAGGGCTACACTGTAAGCCGGGGGAGATGGTGCGCATCTCTGCTTCGGTGATTTTGGTGGGCGTCGTTGAGGGGCGGGGGTAAAGGACATGCTGCCAACCCTGCGTGTCGCCTTCATGCGGTCATCGAACTCCAGGGGGGTGGGCGAGGGTGAAAGGGTGAGCGGAGAGTAGAGAGAGCTGGGGGATGAATGAAGAGTATCCTCGAAGGCGTTGACAGGGGGGGTGATGGGCAGTGGAGACTCCTACATTTGTGTCATAGGTCTCCCATAATCAGAACATTCCTCAGGCGGGTGCAGTGATACTTCTTCAGGGTTTTCTGTGCGATGTGTTGTGTCTTTCTCCTGTTTTGATTCCTCTTGCCGCTTGTCCTTGGCAGAGGGAACAGATTGATGACGCAGGCAGTTGAATATGTTAGAGATAAACAATTTCACTCCTGACTTGTTCAGGCAAACTCCATTTGCCTTGAAAAGATGTCTGCGGTCCCAGAAAAAGTTAAAATTGTCAATAAAATTGACAGAATGGTCAAGACATGCAGTTGAAAGCCAGGTATTCAGTGCAAACAATCTGCTGAATCTCTCCACTCCTCTTCTGACTGGCGGTAGAGGGCCACTGATGAATACCTCTGCATTTAGAGAGCTGACAGTTTCCAACAAACATTTAAAGTCTTCTTTCAGCACTTCTGACTCTTTTTTCACAACATAATTTGTTCCAATGTGCAGAACCACATTCTTCACAGTCGGATGTTCAGCCCCAATATGCAGGATCTTCTCAGCCAAGTCAGAGACCACATCCTTGGGAAAACAGAGTGCTTTGGTGTTGTTCTTATTACACAGACCTTTTACATCTCTTACAGCAGAGTCACCCACAATCAGAGTTTCAGACCCAGTCGTTAGCTTTCCCTCTAGCCTTTTACTTTTGGAGTAGCTATTGGTCCTTACCCTGCTGTGTGAAGAGGACAGGTTATCCAGGTCATCAGAAAGAGATCTCCGGCTCTCGGTCAGCAGAGCGTATCTGTTCTGGATTGGCACACTTGGTGGTTTAGGAGGATTTTTTGTAGTTCTCCCTTTAGCAGATGTCCACGGCTGTTTAGGGGTTGAAGAGGCGCTCTTCCTGGGTGATAACAATGCAAGCCAGCCGGTCGCATCACAGATTTCAGAGCACTGGGCTCTGCCTGTTATCCGTCCTCCCAAATCCCATGGAAATGATTTACTCTTAGGCTTTGCACCCAGAGAGTTCCAGGGAGGACTACCACTTGTAGATGTATTACCCAGTACACAGCCCTCCTGTTCCTTGGAATCCTTGTAGCTGCTGACTAGCTGTGAGTTAGCATACCCTTTTCCATTATTTTGCAACACTGGTAAAGTGGTGTCATTCCCACGACATAGTACATTCACTTCCACGTTAACTTCCAACCGTTGCATTTTCATTTCCAACACAGCCACCTTCTGTATAAGTTTGTGGAAGTCATCTGTAGAGAACAGAAGCATTTTTCTACCGACTAGCTTAAGCTAAATAGCATGCAGTAGCCTACCAGGCTTTAGCTGTTGCTAGGCCACGCTACTGTAAGACTGAGGTCGTCGTAAAATTTTTGAAATATGGCTAAAACCCTCCGTCTATTTACAAAGATGAACTGTCCCAGTGATAAGTTAATGTCCAGGAGCCGCTGCTCGAAGTTTTCAGAGAATAAGAATAGGAAAATCAGCATAAAAAGTAAGCAGAGGCAGGAGCAAGCAGAAAAGCGTCTGCACTGTAAGAAATATAAGTCAGTAATGTCTTTATGAAGACACAGACTTGTATTCCCAGGAGACTAACTGCTTTTCGGATGTCTACATCTTTAGTCTGCAACATCTTTGACATTGCAGTTAGGATGTTCAGTATATTGTTTGTTGTTTGGCTGGAGAATTAAGAAAGACATTTAAAAAAGTTATTTAGGGCTGGAGCTTGTTTGATCTCTCATGACATCTTCATACCAGTATATAAAGGCCAATGACAACATACCTTTGTGGCGCAAAAATGTTTGAAGGTAAAGTTACTACGCTCTGAAAGTTCAGATTAAATGATACCGGAAAGGAGTGACCTTTATATAGAAAATAATAAATAGACTCAACAATATCATAACATTGGCACATTTCTGCATCGCGAGACTCATTCACTGTCAGGTTTAGTTTGCTGCTCAGTTTATATATTTGGCAAGAGCTTCCTTCTTCATGGTCCTGACCTGCACACCTGAATAAATCCCACTAAAGTGACATGGTACTCTGTACGCTGTCCAGGATTTATTTTTGCAGCTCACATGATGTTATGGTTGCTCAGCCTCAGCGATTATTTTGCACATCGCGATTACGTTTTAAAGGTCTCCGATTATACTCTTTTTCATCAATATATACAGTAATAGGTTATATACAAAACATGTCCAAACACCAAACAGATCATTGTAGCATCCCATAATCCCCTCTGTTTCAGCCCTGTTTCAAAACTGCTGATTCTCTGTCTGTTACTTTAGATGAAAATAAGGAGCCACTCCCCACGACCCTCTGAGAAATATTTGGTTAAAAAGAACACAATGGTGCTCTAGGAGGAGATTCAGGTTATAAGGTGGGGGGGGGGGTGGTTACCTTGGTTGGTGATTGGACAAGCCACAAATTCGTTATGACATCATAAAGTGGTCAAAATCTGATCAGCTCATTTTCAGACAGGTTTTTATTTCAATGGTCAGGACAAAAAGTGAGCGAATCTTTTTTCCTGAAACTATCAGAATCTCTTTGGAGTGGATTTTGCATAATAGGTGACCTTTAAGTCAATGCAAAGAGGCGGAACGATGCTAACTAGCCCCGGGCAGCGCAAATGAGGCTATCTACGCTATATCCATGCTCCATCTTTTGCCTGCCTTCTTGTAAGCACACTTGCCAAAGGATTAATTCAAGGGTTTCAGTATTTAGTTATCACGGCAAAATCATTATTGTTGCTGTTATCAACATGGAGATAAGCCCCGCCTCCTCGCCAGCGCGTCTGGTTGACACTAGTAAACACAAATGCTGCCATGGTCAAAGTTGCGCGAGTAAAGCGATGCAAATCTTCCCTTCGCGTCCGGTGTGAGTGCACTTTAAGAGTTCTAGTATACCTATATGTTCCTCTGTTTCGCTGTCCTGGAATCTCCCTATCTCTTCTAAAGGCCATGTTACAAGTGGGGAGATTGATTGTACTGTTGACAATGCGCTGAAGTACCTGTCTCCAGTAATAAGCATCTTTCCTTGCATCCTTCTCCATGTTTGTGTAAACTCTCCTGTTTCGCTTCCCCTGTTCATATATCACTTCGCCCTGACATGAACCTGAGATTGTCTGGTGAGTCAATCCTTGCCAACAAATGTTGCCATTCTCGTACTTGTTTGACCCAAACCTTTATTAATTAATTTATGAATTTGGCAGAGACACTAAATGTAGGCATTTGTAAATTTAAATAAAGTGCAACCCATGCAGTGTATATTGGTTTTCTTCTTATCCCTGGTTAGGCTACAAACAATAAATATGGGGAAATCTATAAAGATATCAAGGACATATTATCAGGAAATCAAAGAAAATTCAAATTACGTAAATATAGGCTGTTTCACACAAGCCAGGAAGGTGGTACATATAGTTATCACATTATAGTCATCATTGTATTAATGTTTACTTTATGGTCTCCATAGAACTATTGATTCACTACTGGCCAAAACACGATTAAAGTTAATGGGTAAAACGTTGCCGTCCTTAATGCACCACTTACATTAACGCCACTAGACGGCATTGGATTTAAATCGAGACATGCAATACCATCCATTATGGCTGTATTCGGGGTACTGGACTGTGAGTGTGAATGGCTGTCTATCCATCAGCCCTGTGACAAACTGGCAACTTGAACAGAGTGCAGTGAGGCTATTATAAGAAGTGGCAGTAACATACTTGCAGTTGAGTGTTTCAAATAAGGTTTTAAACGTGTTCCCCTGTTGCAAAGATGACATTCTAAGTATTATGTTTCAAGTTACCTGGAGAGAATTTTTAGGAGCAAAGTTTTCATGGCAATGACTATAGAATAAGTCAAGTTAAGGATGTGGTGCTCAAATGGAACATTCTACATAATGAGTAGTTTTTTAATTAAAGTAAATTTGATGACAATACTTTTACTTGTAACTGAGTATTTTTAAAGTGTAGTATTGCTCTTTCATTTAATTAATTGATCATAATACTTCTTTCATCTCTGTGCACAATTGCTAAAACAAAAAGTAATAGCCTACAAAATTATTTCTTGAATTTATGCATAATCAAGATGTCTTATACAGTAAGAAAGTGCAATCAGATTGTCTAAGTGTTTTGCTAATCTTGACATGTATAGCGAAGTAACACTCAGACTACTTGGTTTGAAGGAAGCAGCAGTAGAAAGAGGAGGCATCCACCTTGATCCCTAATACTTGTGCTCAATTGCTTCTTCTGTCATCAGAGGAGAGTGGATGAACTGTTGGAGAACATTTTGATTGGTTGGCTGGTTTTCCTGGCTATTATTTCACTCAAAATCCATTACCCATTTGGTGGAGGCAGACAAGTAGAACAAGGACAGGAAGAAGACTTGGGTGAGTCAGACTCCCAAGCAGAGGCGGATTTAGGATTGTAGGAGATCCGGGGCTTAGCCCAGGAGTTGTTGGGGGGGGGGGGGGGGGGGGGGGGTGCAGGGGTAAAGTGCTATTTTTTGTACAAGTGGGGGGTGGACCAAACATCCTTTAGGGGGGTCGTCGCCTCCTCTAGATTCTTTTTTAAATATTGAAGTTAAAAGCATCAATCTGGTGCACTTTGAGAGCAACATTAACCCTACCTTAATAATACCTTAAAGGGGACATATCATGCTATATTTGAACAATATATTGTAGGGCCATACCTATATTAAGTATATAAATAGTTTTTCTTTCAAAATACCAAACAGATCCTGCATTTTGCCTTCTGATGTGATTTAGCATGTTTGGCGTGTGTTTCCATTAGCATACCGCACCGCAGGGTTTCCGCTAGGATTTTTTCTCGCCGGTCAAATGTCCGGGCAGAATTTATTTTACCGGACTAATTTGAAACTTACCGGTCATATTTCAATAATAATAATAGTTGTGTAGCAGAGTTTCCGTTAGCAGGTAATTACCGGACTATGAGCAGATATGCTTCAGTTTAAAACTCAGTTCACGGGCTCATTTTTATATTGCTTCAGTTTATAATCGTAACAGATCGAACAATTCAGATTCATTTTTCAATAAATGATTCCACAAACAACAAACAACATAATTATTACATTCAAACAAACTACTTGTAGTAGATAACGTACATTATTCAGAAGTTTACATCAACTTTGAATAATAACACGGGAGAAACGGATCCTCTCCCTCCCTCTCTCTCTCCTGACACCACGTCAGTTTCTCATGCAGCTCGCTAAACAGAGGGCGGGGCTTCAGGTGATCCTGCAGAGCTGCGTGTCTCGGTCAGACTCAGCAGCTGATCTGATCTCTCTCTCTCCGGTTACACTTCACTCGCGTTCATGTCCATATCGCTCAGATCCAGCTCTCCTGATCGGCCTTTATAGAGAGCACCGATCAAACTATTAAGAGTGAATATCGGCCGATAATGACCGGCGGCCGATCGATCGGAGCCTCCCTAATTATTACCAGACATTTTGACCGTCAGGTTTTGAATTTACCGGTTTTTTATAAATGTTACCAGCTAAAAACCGGTAATTACCGGCTAACGGAAACCCTGCCGCACCGCTATCGAACAAAGCCGACACACCGTCCTCTTCCGATCCACTGCGCATTGCTTATCGTTTTATAGATCTATTCTCATCCACCATCTTTGTTTGTGACGTAAAGAGTGTAAGAGTCACGTTTCTGAATCGGGCACTCTGAGTGGATGCAGTCACAGCCAATCGGATTCAGAGTGTTGCCTGTCAGTTCCGTTGCCTGTCAGTTCCGTTGCTATGGTTCCGTTGTTATGTGTACTGAAACGAGAGCCGGTATAATTCCACGCGGGAAAACAAAATAAAAATTGGAATACGTTATTTTAGTGTCTTAAAAGTAGACTGAGGTATGAAGGGTTAACGTTACATCTTAGAATAATTTGTAGTCATGTTCTGTATACATACTAACATATAAGGGTATTGACTTAGTGTGGTTTATCTTTTTGTCGCTGCTTTTAATTTAAACTGAGCTGTTGTGTTCATCAGTAAAGTGGAACTTCTATGTGAACTATTCATATCTTAAACTGCACTGTAACTTTGTATTCATATATTTTTTCTTTTAATGTTTCTTTTATTATCTTTTACTGTTTTTAAATGCCTTTGTCTGAATGTCTTTCATTTTTGTAAAGCACCTTGAATTGCCTTGTGTTGAAAGGTGCTATATAAATAAACTTGCCTTGCCTTGGTTACTCCATGTTTACTAGCTATAAGATTAACGTTACAGTACATCACTCTTTTTCACTTCTTACTCAGTCAGCCAGAGTGCAGATATCACCATTAGATTCACACACCTGAAACATCATCCATTTCTTCACTGCTGGTGATGACATTGTTGTCAGTTGCTGATACTGCTGCTGCTGCTGCAGCTTGTGGCGCCTGCTTCGATGAAAATAACTTTCTAATATCCATAACTTAGGCTATTAGCTTAAAACTCGTCAGGCACTAGGAAGGATCACTTCTTCTTCAGGGCAGGGAAGGCTACGCAGTACGCAGGCTAATGTCCCGTAGCGAATGCCTCTCTGGTGGACTCCGGTACTGCACATTACTCCCGAGACATTTAAAAAAAAAAATCCTTCTTTTTCAAATTAGTCGAGACTTCTGCTTTTGAAAAAGAGTGTTGGATGAATGGATGGAGTGAAAACATCAACGTGCAAATCTGATGCACAACCCACAAGGAACATCTGCTGGTTGTAAAAGTTTAAATATTTTCTGGCTTTTCCCAGCCTCTTTAATTATATTGTATCAAATTGACTTTGAGAAAATCCTATTTAACTTTTCTACGAGATTACAAAATAACGTTTGTATCCAATTCATTCTATTGGCAAAATAACTCACAATGGAAACACATTTAAGTTATCCCAATGCAGTGCATAAATCAATTCTGTTTAATTGTTCATAGATTTCCAGTTTCTAGGTTTACTATTGGTGGTATGATAATGTGACTTGGTTGTGTTCGACACCTGTAGACGCTTGTTTTCTGTGCCCACATAAAGGAGAAATTGAGTTCATTTGTTGCTCTCTCTGAAGGGTTGTTGGAGGGCGATAATCATCAGCATGCAAAAAGTGTAAAATATATGTGCCGAGATGTTGTTTTCTGACTTCATTACACCCCTAACCTTGACCTTAAATCTTGGATTCTCTCTCAACAATTTCCAAACTTGTGAAGCTTTAACCTTTCTAAATATTCATAAATAAAACAAAATATGTGAAAGGCACAGGGATTTGTGGGGGAGTTTGGGAAGAAGTAGGTTTGGGGGCACTGTGCTGCGAGGCAAGGTTGTTTCATGCTACTTGTTAAACTTTCTTCCTCAGATGAAGTGCTAGTCTCAGTGCGAGCGCTGTTTGCCTTGAGTTTCTGCGCTGCCGTATTATCTCTGCATGTTGGATGGGAGAGGTCACAGCTCAAGGCTAAGCTCTGCTATTCCTTGTGAAGAGGCTGCTTGTTGTGGACCCCAGCTTGCTGCTCTAATGAACTCTCTCACCTGCCTTCGCTCTGTTGTCAGGAGCTGAGGGCCAAACTACACCCGAACAGCATGATGTGGTACAAAGCTGCATTAACCCTCTGGAGTCTAAGGGTATTTTCTCGATTTTTAGATGTTTTCTTAAATCACCTTTTAAATGTATTTCTTCTAACATGGCACCCCATGTGTTACATATCAAAATGTTCAGGACAATCTCTGGTCTTGCTATATATGCATATTACTCACCTTAGAGCACTGTTTGATGAGATAAGTAGCTCAAAAGCTTAAAATTTGACATCCGATTTTCGGAAAATCTTCAAAACTCTTGTGAAAACACAAATGTACTCATGTGATCGAATTGTTTTGGTGTTTTAGATTTGGTTACCAAAGTCCTAGGATCACAAAAGCAGTGAAATATTTGAATTACACTGTATATAAATGTGTTATTCATGTCTAAAATTAAAAAAATTAAATTCAAATTTTGAGTAAAATAGGTGTTTATCACTCTACTTTCACCACAGCAGGGACTGAGATACATTGCCGTAGTTCTTTATTTATAGAGCCCTGATCAGAAGACCTTTAGACAAACTGGAAGAACTGCCACCGAAACAGAATACGTGACGTGGATCATAAATATATCAGCAATTATAAACAACATCTTCAATTTCTCTTTACACAATACGTCTCCTTGCAGTATCAACACTAATTTGGCTGACTTTTATATTTGATCCAATTGGTAGATAGGCTATATTTACACCATAACGGTGCACAGCTGATAGACAGGGACTTGTAGTTTTTAAAGATATTACTGATTTTCTTTGCATTAAAGAATGTAAATATTGAGTTGAGAGAATAGTTAGGGGTTTTGGGTGATGGAAGACACATCTATGGAATCAGAATTTCAATAGCTTACCATTAAATGACGGATATACCTTTCTGTCTGTGATGTTTTACAAATCAGATATTAATGTGTATACACATTAATATCTGATATATTACATTATATATATATTAGTGCTGTCAAAATTATCGCGTTAATGGCGGTAATTAATTTTTTGAATTAATTGCGTTAAAATATTTAACGCATTTAACGCATGTGCAGAATGGCTCGCCCCATACGTGCCACCAGTGGCAGCGCCAGGGTATGGCTGGGGTAGGCCCATACCAAGAAATGGCTTAGCCCCACCATGAACAATGATGTTAAAGTAAGCAAAATAAAGTCTGCCAACTCGCGCGGAGTAAATTGCACAGACAGCAGTTAGTAAGACTGATTTCAGTAGCCACGGTTTTGAAAACTTTTGTCACGTAGTGATCTCTTCTCAACAGAACATCTTTGATAACGGCGTGGTGTTGTTGCAGGAAGTCCCGACGCAGAATACTTTTGCTGGAGTACAGGGCAGAGCAGGGGCGCCGTAAGGGGGTGAAAAGTTAGGACGATTATAAGGGCCCGTGACTGACAGGGGCCCCAAAATGTTCAGAACATTAAGAACAAAAATATAAGTAACCTTTCATCAATCCTCAATAATTAACATTAATAGAATGTTATATTGATAAATTACTCACTAAACTTACGATTAATTTTACTTATTTTCTTCCAAAAGTGAATTACCCAAAGCCTCTGTACACCCCCCTCTATTTACATGCAATGGTTTGGTCCTGCCTCCAAACGCAGTGCGGCACCAGCACTTGGAGAGAGTGAAAGCATGTGAGGAGTGATGCTAGTACTTAGCCTACGTAAGTGTGTTGTACTATGGTTGTACCATGTCTCAACGACCAACAAAGTCAGGCTCTAAAAAAAGAAGAGAAAGGAGAGAAAGACAAGAGAGAGGGACTAAAGGGCGACAGTATGTCACCCAGTTTTTCACAAGAAAAGGTGGGTGTGGTCCATGAGTGGTGGAAATTAGTCTGTTAGCTAATGTTTTTTTGTTTACTAAGCTGACATGAAGTACTGTTAATATCTTTACAGAAAATTCAGAGGTCTTTAATTTCACTGCTCTTTTAGCTGACATTTAAAGGTATGGTAGGTAATTCACTTAAGAAACACTTTTTGTTATATTCCATGGAATGCTCTTAACATCCCGATAGCAATGAATATATTAAATGCTTTGACAATAAATACATACAAAAATGTCATCTGTTGAAGCCGTGGCGGTGTAAAAAGCACAACCAATCATCTGAGCCGGATAAAATAACTGGATGGCCTGCCTGCCTGTCAGCCTTCCATCTGTGCACAAACTGATCTCGTGCACTCATTGGTCATATGTGCGTTCGTGTGTGTTGGAGGAGGGGCTCTGTAAGGAACTCTGAAGGAAGGGGCAGATTTTTTTCGGTTGTGTACTTTCAAATTCTAGCGCACTCGAGATGGTTTCTCCATTCTTACCTCCCTACCTTTAATAAATGCAGGCACATTTTTAGCAGCTGTTCATACTAAATCAGTTGTCCCTCCCCCTGGGGCCAGGTCCAACAGATCCATCTTTAGGCTCAGCAGCCCTGTCCCCCCATAAGGCTGAACCTGAACCAGCTTTTCTCCCAACTGAAGGAGGTGAGCAGCATTGTGTTGAATGCCACTTAACATATCTGAAGGGAGACTGGAATACAATATATATATATATATATATATATATATAAGAAAAAGCTAACATCTAATTTAAATTATACATTTCAAACACAGTATTTTCCCACATAGCCAATGATCTATATAAAACAAAAAACTGCTTTTACTCCATTTAGGATGATGGACAGTTTGAAGCATTGAGTGATCAGTCTGTAAATAAAATGTTAATCACAGATATTTTGGTTATGATATTAATACTAATGTTATTATATTAAAGCAGGGGTGGGGAACCTCCGGCCCCCGGGCCGTATACGAACCGCTAGACCATTTGATACGGCCATCGAGGTAATTTATAAACAAAGTGGCCTGTGCCTGGTGGTGGGGCCCAATGTGATATATTTTCATGGGGCCCAAAATCCCTGGCGGCGCCCCTGGGGCAGAGCCATATAATAGTAATAATATGGCTCTGGTACAGGGGTGCACATAACTGGTACGCAGGTTATGTGCGTAATCTGAAATGCGTACCGTCACTTGTGTCACAAAGCGTATTTGCGTACCGACGTACTTGTGAAGCTTTTCCAGAAGGCGGTTAGATCACCGGACGACAGAGTCGGTCTCCGTGTGCACAGACAGGCTGCTGTTAACGTCGGTCTGTACAACGGAACTGTGCCAAAACTACGCCAACCGGCTGCGGAGGGAGACTCCCCCCTTCACTGGAGAACTGCGCTAAAACAGCTGATCACAACGTTCACACTGTGATCACGAAGTACTCCACTAGCCCCCCCCCTCTGTCGACTTTCCTGAAGTACTCCCCCGTTGATAGACATCAACACGTAATGAATTAAGACCCCACGGTTTGATGATTGATAGGTGTGATGGGTTGTCTTTCATTTTGACATGCAGAAAAATGTTATAATAAACATAGATACTGTATGTTAAATTGATATATCCGCCTTCTTTCATTTATCTTTCCATTCCCACAACAATATACATAAATAAATGGCATATTTTGGACATAGTTCGAATGGTGATTAATCATGATTAATTAATTTTTAAGCTGTGATTAATCTGATTAAAAATTGTAATCGTTTGACAGCCCTAATTTATATATATATATACATTATCAGTTATAATATTATTTATTTGAAAACATGAATACAACTACACATCTTCTGATGTTATACATAGATAAGTGTCCTACACTAATAATTCAAAGTTATTATGGCATTGTATGCTGTGTGTTATTTGTAACATCTTCAGAACATGTAACTACCTTTCCAACTACTCATGCAGTTGACTGTTACTGGTCTATACAGGTTCATGGTACAATGCATAAGCTTCAAATCGAGAGACTGAAACTGTATTTTTCTTTACCGTTCTGTATTAATTTCACAATAAAGTTAATAGTAATATTATGTTTGATATTATTATGTTTTTATGAACTAGACCACTGTTTTTTTAACCTGCACTGCCTAGTGGTTAATGCACGTTATTTAATTTTGTTGTTGAATATGTTATATGTGATAAAAACATTCAAATATTAAGAGTAGCCTCCATACAAAATAGGGGGAAAGCAGAAGGTCAATGATAGAAATATAGAATAGAAAATATCAAGAAGATACTGTAGTGATCCATACAATAAAACAGCTAGTGGAGGACGTCCACAGATGTGCAAAACAGACACACTAATAAGGCTTTTTTCAAACATTAAAGAATACTTTAAGTTAAGGTCTTCTTTTGAATATGAATTTTTTTTCGGGGGTATCAACAGATACATATTAAGTCTGACAAAGAACTTAACATCTAATATATTGCATAGTTTATTTTGGCACTTGACAATCACCTTCCCTGAATTTTACTCAGGTGTAACTAAAGTCTGATTGTATATATTGTATATATTTCACATCATTAATCGGAATCTGCAAAGTAACTAAAATAAATGAGCTGGTCCCGTCCAATTCCAGTTTTGGAAAGTCTGCCGTGGTTACATTCCATTTCAAAGAGCTGTTTGACGCTCGGCGTAACCTTGTCGCACTGCCACTCCAACATCCAATCACAGAGCTTGAGGACTAATCATGGGGTTTGTAAAGCAAAGCGGATGTTGAAGTCCCAAATGATAGCTGAGGATTCTGGGTAGTGTAGTGTCTTCGGAAACTCTGTAGTGTCTAAACTCCGAAAAAACTATTTGTTTCTCCGAATCGAAGGTTAAAAACACAAAAGCAGTATACACAATTTAAACCAATCAATATTGTGTAATTAAGGCGAGACACGGCAGGCAAAAACATCGTTTTTCAAGTACTGGTCAATTTTGAGATTTTGTGCTATTTTGATTCTATAACATGTTTTCTTTCAGGTTTTTGGAAGGAAAACGAATACACATTTAAGTGTTTATTTTACTATAGTTTGTCTATTTGCGCCAAAAGTTAGTATTCTAACGTAACATAAAGTACCGCGACCGCTGTGTGCACCATCTCATCAGAGGTATCGCTGGAAAGCTCCGTCTCTCCTGCACAATCTCATCGGATCCAAATATGGTAATTTCCTTTGTATCAGCAACCAATCGTGAAAGTACAAAGGGGTCTTAAACCAAGAAACGAAATCTCATTGGCTGGTGTCAATTTCTGACAACGTGATTAGTTCAGATGCGTCACGAGGTGTGCTAAAACACTTCCTGGTTAGCTTTCCACTAGAAATTGAAATCTCAAAATGGCAAAAGAACGGCGAAAAAAACGTTCACAGAGAAGACGACAACAATTGTCACTTGCACGAAGCAAGGTTATACAAAAAACAAATGACCACGAACATGAAATACCTTCACGGAGTGCATCGATGCGCAAGCTGTCATCCAAAGAACAGGAGGGTTTAGCTAGATTTCGATTCCTGAAATGTGTCAAAAATATGCGCATATTTAATGAGATAATGGTTAATTTGCATATTTAAACATGCTATTTCAAAAAACTTGTAATACAAAAAACAATTGCCTTATTGTAAGTAATTACCTGGAGAAATTTCTAGCTGATACCTTTAAGTTGAAAATATTACCCTATTCACCTGGGGTGTCTCGCCTTAACAAGGATAAACTGATGTTTTTTAGTGGATGAGTAATGCAGATATCACTATGTAATCATTTGACAGTGAAGGGAATACTTCCGGTTTTATTATGAAAACTTCGAGACCAGAAATACTGTTTTCACCCAGTGAGGGTTGACGCCAACTTTACATGGACGCTGCGGAAAGACAAAGGGTCCTTCAGTCCTTCTCAGGTCGATTATTTTCATTTCCTCGCTCCTCGGTCCTTGGTATCACCGGAAGTTGATTTGTCTGCGCCATCTTCGTCCCATGGTGCTTATTTCTGCCGGAGGAGCGAGGTGCGAGGAGCGATAATGGAGGAGCGATAATGGAGGAACCACCAGACCATCCTCCTATGAAATCCACAGATACTCGCCCCGCCCCCTAACTGTGTATCGCTCACTGATTGGACGATGCAGCGCATGCACTGATCTGATGCTTCTTGACCTTTATATATACAGTCTATGTTCTTGACATGAGAGCCGTTTCCCAGCGGAGTGAAGAAAATACATGAACCTCACGGGAGTCACTCCTCAGTCTATAGCCTACTGTGTTTTGTTTCAATTAATGTATCATTTAGTTACAAATGTGATATATCTGAACAACAAAGTGGTCAAAAATAATTGTATTCATTTATTGGAAACATTTTCATGATCGCTTTTTTCGCCTACATTTTAAGAATGGCGTTTATCTTTTTTGAGAATGAGTTCTTATTTTATTTAATGTATTTGGGTCTACAACAGATGATACAAATGTTTATGACAGTAAATGTGTACTAACAGAGGCGGGGGTGTTTGTGAAAATAACGGGGACAGAGCTGGCTGCTGTCAGACGATCAGCTGTGCGGCGTCATCACAAACGTTCACGTGACGCTCCGGAGGAAAGGACGTCCCATTGCTCTTTGTCACTGTCACTACCCGATCCGTCCCCCCTGCCCGATCGGTACTGCGCATGTGCGAGATGGTCCGCCATATTGGACAACTCCGGACGGCACCCAAGAAGGACCTTTGACACAGTGGCTTTTAGCAAAGCTGAAAAAGAAAACGAGAGAGAGATGAGTTATTGTTATTACAACGTGACTTCACTATTATTTAACAACTCTTTGTATTGGGTTCTTTTATTTGGGGTTAAGTACATTGTTAGAATAAGTGAGAAATGGATTTAACTTCTGTTAGACAGCTATCATACTGAATACATATGTACTGTGAATGTGTGCAAAAATGTATGGCATATAGCTGTCTAACATAAGTTAAATTAATTTCTCACTTGTTCTGACAATGTACTTAACCCCAAATAAAAGAACCCAATAAAAAGAGTTGTTAAATAATAGTGAAGTCACGTTGTAATAACAATAACTCATCTCTCTCTCGTTTTCCTTTTGAGCTTTGCCAAAAGCCACTGTGTCAATGTTGTCCTATTTGGGTTCCCGTCCGGAGTTGTCCAATATGGCGGACCATCTCGCACATGTGCACTGCAGATCGGGCAGAGCTGCAGATCGGGTAGTGACACTCTTAAAACTCATTTCCCTGCTTCTCGTGGTTTCCTTGCATCCCTCCATGCTTCCCTGGTGGGAGAGACGCAGGGAAACTACGCAAGTGAGGGACGCAAGGATTCCATTTAATCGACCTGAGAATGACCCGTAGTATACACTTTCTCCTGGCGAGACCTCAAATCATCTTCGTAATATCTATCAAACTATAGATCCTACATATCCACTGGACGTAGATTTTAAAAGTACAATATACACTTCTCGCTAGAAATCTAATCAAAAAGCATTTTAATGGCCAAACTATTCCACAATTTATGATTTTCCAGAGAGGGTTATTTGTGAATAAACGACCCACCGGAGCGTTTGCAATCAACGGGAGTATGTTGTTTCTTACACGACCACTAGAGGTGCTACACTTTAAAACGTGACTATGGGTCGTAATAAGCTGCTGAACAATCAACCTGGTTGTTTTTTGTAGGAGGACAGGCTGAAATGAACTCATAGTTGTTTGGCTTTTTTCATGTAATGTGTTGACAATAGGAGAAATATAGAATATCAACACACTTACGTTTTAAGGACCACACTACTGGTTTTGCATATTTCAGCTCTTGAAGAACAAATGGAGCTAAGCATTTGGCATGCCATAATGTGGTTGTTGTTTTTCTGTTCCAGCCATTTTATTTGTTCATTTATTTTCATGGGTAATGAAAATCTGTTGTCAGGCTCTTAAAACTTTGTAATACATCATGGTGAAGTCTTTCTTGTTTTTCGTTTATTTATTTTTTGTCAAACTCTATAATAATTGTGGGGTAATTAATTGCAGAATTATTTGTCTCTCAGGCTCATGATGAGTCACTGGAGGATTAGTCTTCCATACAAATTAGTGAGTGACAGTAGAAATACATTTTTTTGATTATAAAGTATTCAGTAGGATGATGATGATTAATTCACTCCGGTTTATGTTATTTCTATACATTGTTTTACATGTTTTCACCACCGCCAAAGAGGTTACGTTTTTACTTGTTTTTAACTTTTTGCCTCTTTGTTGGTTTGTCAAGATAATAAAAAACAACTGGCTTTATTTAAGGAAACTTAGTAGAAGAGTGCATTGTCCATGGAATAACCTATTTTATTCAATCTACTGAAAGAAGTCATTCATTTTAGAGTGATTCGTTTCCCTGGGATTTACCCAAAATTAGTTTTACTTTGGCTAATGTTAAGAGATATAGTATTAGTGCTGCATTCATGTGAGGTTATAATAATCGCAAAAAATTGCATGCATTAAAAAACATTGGTACTCTTCCATTGTCCTCATCAATTTCCGAAATCCATCTTCCGTAGCATTTACCTTTGTGTGAAAATGAATGTCGAGCCAAATAAGATTTCCTCATCAACCCGTTTCATCTGATAAATCAATGGGAGTCAATAGGTGTCAATGAAAGGACAATACTCAATTGAACCCCTCAACTACCCCGTATGTCTCACACATATCAATAGGTGTTTGTAGCTCTACATCAACTTGATGTGTGTAATGAAGTCTGTCCCTTTCTCTGCTCACACCTTTTAATCTTGTATTGACGTTTCTTGCCGGCCTTGTGATAACAGCTTATAAGTCACCTTTATGGCGGCAGCAAATAAAGTGGTAACTACAGCTGGTGAGAGGCAACAGAGCCAGTAAAAAATAAGAAATACGTAATAGGATTCTCTTTATTTGTGATAGAAGAGGACTACTTTGCAGACAACTATTGAGAGAAAATTGAGGCGAGATTGAAATCGTTTTTGATGTCTTTCATTTCCAACTTTAATGGGAGGGGAGGTCTTTTTTGACTCGGCTCATTGTGAGTAACATTCTGGCTGTTTTGTGATGTTTGGCAAGCGGGACCTGGGCTGGAACTGCAGGTGCAGCACAATACAGAACATCTGCATCCGTGTCCATGGCAAAAAAGTAGGCATTAAAACTGAAAAGCCAAAGCAAAATGGAACAGCATCTGCCCTCTGTGTTTAGAGCAGACCGACCCCTCCATTGTGATACAGATAAGCGTCACCCCAGCAGCGCCTCAGGTGATTAACCAAACAGCGTTAGTGGAAGGTTGTATAAACAAACAGGTGTCCTCCTGTCCCTCTGCAGCTCATTAGAACTCCTCACATTTTCTTTGGGTTTATTTTATTGCATCTTTATCAACTGTATAGGTTTGAAGGAACATCATGCCCACTTGGCGCCTAACCGTGTAATGCGTGTGTGTAAATGTATGTGCATTTGTGCACCTGTGTGTGAGAGTGCACATATGTTATGCATATAATCCCAGGCTTATCGGAGCTCTTTCCTACTCTCTAATGGGGTGTGCAGAGAGCAGTTCTACATCTCTCGGTAAAATGTGACTCTGGCAGACAGATCATGTTGGCTAATGGCAGGTGAGCGATTGAAATGTTTCATGGAAAGGACAAAAGCAGGACACCTCGGCTCGCTAAAAGTCAGCTTTTAACATTTCCCGGACAAAAGACTGCCAGTAGAACAAATTATACAAAGGACAAGAGCACAATGAAGTCTAATTTGTTTTGTGGTGAGTATTGTGAAGCAAGCGAAGTAGGGTGTGACAAGAGCTATGGTGGATGCTTTCTAGTATTTGTGTGTATTGGTTGTGCAGACGGCGCCTCTGAGCTTTTGTTTGAGTTGTAGAGTGGGTGGCTTCGCAGCAGGCTGCAAAACCACTGCATCAGCAACTTCTCTTTGGCGACCAATTAGCTTAGACATCCAAAAAAAAAAGTCTAAATAACTTTTCCCAATTTGCATCTTTTTCATTTGCTTATCTCCTATTCAACCGGCAGCACTTTCTCTGCCTCCTATGCTTTCTTGGGCTCCAGTGATGTTACACCTGCAAGATAATTGGATAAACTCAATTCAAAGCAGAAAGCTCATGGATACCAAGACAGTGAGGCAGCGTTTAACTACTGCAGAAATGGGGCACTGCTGAATACGTTCAGGAGAAAAAGAAATGGGATTGCTTCCCTGATACCTCTTGTGATTTCGGGGAATTATAAAAGCATAATGATTATTTGATGAGCCAATTCATCCTGACTTTAATGCTTGGTTGTTTAGTCTTTACCATCTCCATGAGAGCCATACAGGCTTTGGGAGTAAAGAAATGTTGGATTGCGATACAAAAAGGTAACTACTTCCTTTCAGTTACCTACAAAATATGTTATCAGATTACAGGTATATTTTATAGAAAGGTGATTATTGGAGGTTACAATACATTTTAAAACCAAGAACATACATTATGAAGCACATACACACTTCACAGGTCTCTCAAGTGAAGTGTGCAGCCATAGCTAATCTGCTAGTCATCAATCTTGTACTCTAGATCAATTAACTATTTTACTGAACAAAAATGTTGCCATCATTTGTATTTTTTTTTTTAATTTATTCTACTAAAATCATACAAAAACAAAAACGTATAATTCATACACACAAATGAACAAAATTAGTAGAAGCGGGAGGGCTGAAGCATAGCTTATGGGGAGTAGCCCTCCCGTGCATCATCATTAGCATCAATATAATAATGGCATTTATTTTGTCAAAAACTATAGTTTAGTTCGGGCAAGAAAAAAGTAAATGCATATATAAATAATACTGGGAATATCCAATATGTGTTAGCTGAAGTAATCTGCAAATAGAATTGTTTTTACTTTAGTTTTGAATTGTTGATGACTAGTAATACTTGAAATGTCTGGGTGAAGTCCATTCCACGTTCTAACTCCGATTATGGATAAGCTATGTGATTTGATGGTTGTTCATTTCATTTAAAGGAGAAAAGGGAAACAATATGACCACTCAGTGCAAGCTGCTACTACACTGTCATTATCCAATGAGTCAACATTGACTTTGAAGAAGCATTTACAGGTAAATGCTACTATTATGTAGTCCAATACTTGGAACGGTTATGCGTACTGCCTGAATCTGCTCTTGGTTTTCCGTTAGGTAACCTTCATTCTTCTTCTTTTTAAATGTGGTAGGTTATTTGATTAACATAAATTCTGTGTATGCATGCATATTTTCTTTCTCTCCTCTTTGTTTGCATTGCATTTGATATAGAGTTCATTCAAATGTAACGGGAAGTAATCAGGGCACATTACTTACAAATTGCGATACTACTTGAATAAAATGTCCATATTAAATTATTTTACAGATAAATACAAAATATAAACAGAAACAATTGTAAAGTAACACTCCCAACTCTGGGCATACATTGCTTTTGAACACCTGACAGTGTTAGAAATTAATGAAGTATATTAAAATACTGTAATTAGGTACAAAATGGGACAAACAAAGAAACAAGACTACTGATTGTTTGCTAGTTTAATCTTCTTAAATCCATGGTGAAAGAATATTGAAAGATTCAATAACATTTACTCAGCATAACTGTGATTGTCAGTCATATTTAAAAGCGCTATTTTCATCCCTATACTTTGAAAAATATGCTTTATGAAGCGACTGTAGCTTTAAATTCATAGTTCATGGGAAGAAAATGCCACAGATGACACTGACGGCCCGTCCACACAGCGGCGTGCGTTGAAGCTTGCCGGCGGGCGTTTCTGAAACTCGACCAACAACCAATCACATGAATCTCCCGCCCCTGACACACAAGCAGCGGTTTGATCGGCTAGAGCTTGTACTGGCATATGATTCGATTGGCTGAAGCTTCTACCGAGGCTTCAAAAGTTGAACATTGCTCAACTTTTGCAGCGAGCCACGCCAGCAAAGCTCCGCGTCGCTTCCCGCAATGCAGTTCGGCGAAAAGTGACGTCACCCCATTCAAAGTGAATGGTGAAGCTTTCAACGCACGCCGCTGTGTGGACGGGCCGTGAGGCTTCTGGATCTAAATTGGGTTGGCAAAAACGATAGCCGCGCCAAGAGCGGACAAAAAAAGTATGTTCCAAGAGAGGGCATTTTGGTTTTTAGGTTACCTGAAGGATATTGAATATGTTTATCCGACACATTTGAAAAGGAAAGGGTTGGTGTGGTACTCAGTTGGTTGCAATCTGCAACATCATTGCTTAATGCCACTTCCTAAATACTCGACCATTTAGTGCACTAGCTCATCCAACAATCAAGGATGTAGAGGTTGTTTTGCCAACGATTGCAGTCAAAGGGATGGGCTCATTGTGACACTAAAAAAGATAGATTTGGAAGACTAATTTTCTAAATGTGGCTACAAACGATCAAGAACAGAACTTGAGAAAAAGCAAGGGCACAAACCTTTTTACATTTTGGTGAATTGTTTCAAAGACCCTTTCAGCTCTGGGCCTACATGTATTGCTTTCTCCCACCTATTTTATGTGACCCACGTGTTTTATCAAGAGTAAAGAAATCCAGTCTTTCCGTGAATCTTTATAGTGCATACGTACATGTCTGTATGTAAAATCATGTCTACATTAGGTAGAGGTAGCAATTCTACAACCCTCCCTGAATCCAGATGAATTATTAATGCCCACATTCTGTTTTTTCTCACTGATGGAGAAATCATTCCAAATGGATTTTTTTTAGCTCCCAATGAATTCATCAGCTGTTTAAGGTGTCAATATTATTCCAAGATATTGCTCTGGTAGAGAGAAGCGCTGATCAGTGATTCCTGACATTGTTGCTCTGACCTTGAGGCGGATACTTAACCCCCACACGCGTCGATATATATTCATGCTTGCCATTCACCCATATATGCCAGCAGGCAGCCATGTTTACACAGAACACAGGATTGCAATGTGTTACATACAGTGGTGGCAGCATACATTGTGATCGGCAGATGGTTGTTTCTTAAATGGCTGTTGTGAGCAAAACTAGAGCTTAAGGAGGCTTGTACTGCTTCCCCTTCAAGTTTCATTACGACTTAATTAAACTTGAAATCTAATTCTCCATCTTTAGAGGCTAAATGAAAGAGGATTCCCCCGCGAATGCCTCTATAATTCAGCGGGAAAGTGACTTAGGAGACAAATGATATTGTTAGCTTAATGTCAAGGGTGGTGCCAATGCTGCTCTGAGGCGGTGATTGACGGCTCTGTTTGTGCGAGATCTCAGCCAGAACAGGATGAATAGAGCACAGATAGTGTTGCCAGCGGAGATCAATAGGCTACAGTCTCAGGTAAGCTCTGTGGCTTCACCCTTTGGGCATTTCCTGAAACAATGATAAATGCCAGGTGTTGGATGGCTTGAAATGTGATATTTTTCATTTGTCACATTATATCATGTCCCATCAGTGATTAAACAGGAAAAGAAATGAGGAACAGAGGCTACTGTGAGAAGTTGTTCCATTATCTCACGGAATAATGTTTTGCACAGCCTCGGTGGACTTTGATAACGCTGAGGCAATATCAACACCAGGATATTAGAAATCCATGTTAAAAGTTTTTTGGTGAAATATCACCAGCTATGCGCAGTCAGTGTCAGCAAATTCCACATTGTGCCACACGGTTTTATGTGTTATGTGGAGACTTAATATAGTGAGACACACATTGCATGTGGAAAGGAGGATGGAAACAGAGTGGGGATCTCAGTGCAACATGACCGCCTGCCTGTTGTAGCAGGAAGACAACCACACCGGCCCCCCCGGGACCCATCAGCATCTTCGAACGGACAACAAATGGCTTTACTGCCGGGTCCCTTATAGCAACCACAGAGGGAGAGGGGCTTAGGGAATGACATGTAAACCAAACATAACCACATTCAATCTATTGCCTTATTAATCTAATCAACTGCTCGTTCAATGCTCCTCAGAGACGGCTATCACGGCAAGCCAGTGAAACTAGAACAGACAATGACAGTCTGCTCCATTAAAAACTGTTATCAGGACTACTTCTATTTCTAATTAAAGTGTAAAACAGTGATGTAAGGGATTTAAAAAGTCGGCCTTGCTTCTGTGAAAATATGTTTTTTGAGATTAAATAGGGAAGGTACTAGTTGTTCGCCAATAACTGTCGCCTCATGTTTACCTCAACAGAAACAATGCAGCGGAGAGACCTTGGACAACTTCTCCGTGCTCCATCGTGATGCAGCACTAATTGAACACAAAGGACATATATCAGTATGCATTTTCATATTTTATTCAAGCATCTGAGATTGATGCTTTGTTTGTCAAATGTGTCTGACTATTAATGTTTAACAGAAATACAGTATATCCCCAATCCAGTAGGAATACAAGTGAGAGAAACCATTTCTCTATTTAAAAGGAAAGTGTGTAGGATCAAGGGGATTTATTTTGGCTATTGTTTCAATAGTGTATTATCACCTAAATAATTATTGTGTTTCAAGTGTACAGTTTTTTCTACAGTACATGTCTGTGTTTTTTGGTTACCGGAAGGTCCCCGAATAAGTTATCTGACACATTTGGAAAGGGAGGGGTGAGCGGAGTGGTGCAGTTGGTTGCAATCTGCAACCTCATTCTTAGACATTACTAAATTCTAAATACTGGACCTTTTTGTAAACATTCATCCCACCAGTAGGGAGGTAAAGGTAGTTTAGCCAATAATGTCAGTCAAAGGGTTGGGCTCATTGTCACGCTTCACAAAAATCAGGTTTGGAAGACTAATTTGTTTACAAATGTTGAAGAACAGAATCCTAAAATGAGCCAAGTCACACACTGTTTTAATATATGTGAATTGTTTCAAGGACAAATCAGCTAATAATATGAACATGTATTTGTCACAATTCCTCAGAGCCAGAATTTGACACCTTCAAAATAACCTGTTTTTTCCAACCAACAATCCAAAACCAAAAATATATTCAATTTACAATGACATAAAACAAACAAACCAAAACAACCACATACTACATTTGAATATAGGTGCAATTGTAATGTTAGTTTTACAGTATAAAACAATAAGTATTTTTTCTTTATGGAAACTACATTATAAGGTATTAGCAACAAAAACGTCAAAGTATCTTAATAAATGGGACCCGGGTATATCAAATATAACAATCAAACAAACATGCAAAGCAATTACCAATAAAAAACACATTTTAAATGCTTTAAGCTCCTAATGAGCCAGATTTGGAATAAACAAAGATAAAGTTGGCTGAAATTGGACTACAGAGTAAAGGCACATGAATCTAAACTGATTCCAAAACAGGAAGAGCTGACAGATGACTGGGTAGAGTTTTGGAATGTCTGAAACAAATGTAATGCCACATTTCAAATTGCAGGTTATGAGACCGGGCTCTGCACTAGTTTCCAAAGTGATCCGGAGAATCAGTAATGATGAATGGGATGACCAACAGATGGCTTCTGCCCAATGGTAATATGGGAGTTTGTTTTTTGAAATGTATCCTGGACTTGAGGATTTGCCACTCCAAATATATGATGACATTTAATATATCAAAATACATCATTATAACTGTCAAAACCATACAGTTTCACTTGTTTCCAATGGCATTCTCACGATCATATATTAAAATGAGGACACTAACTTTCTGTCAGTTTGCTCTAGTGTTCGGTAAATCCCCAAATTCTCCAGCTGCTCTCACTGTTTTATCCCACAGCTAAATAATGGCTCCGGCTCAGGCTGTATTTACAGGATAATGAATGGGTGCAGCTCTCACTTTCGCATGCTCACACACACAAAAAAACAGTCGACAGTCACATCCAGGCCAAGATCAAACAAATATGGCACACTCGCACATTTGTAATCACAGCCACACATCCCTGAAAGTAATGATCACAGTGTGTCTGTTTGCATACTCACAGGGTTCATGTTTGTCTCATTTAGCCACTATTGTTCCAATGACACAAACTGTATACAAACACATTTGAGAGCAGAACACAAAGTTGGAGTTTTGATAGTTGTATGAGCTATTCAGGGTCAGAAGTTAAGTAACAAAATGACAACAAATGAAATGTCATTCATTTGGATTTGTTTTGCTCCAAATCCACAACTGCATTTATTTTTTACTTAAAGGTGGGGTAGGTAATTTTGGAGAAACCAGCTGGACTGCGCTGGAATTTGAAAATACACAACCGGAAAAAATCTGCCACTTCCTTACAGAGCCCCTCCTCCAACACACACGAACTCGCACATGACCAATGAGGGCACGAGATAAGTTTGTGCCCCGATGGAAGGCTGACAGGCAGGTAGGCCATCCAGTTATTTTAGCCGGGCCGGCTAAAATGATTGGTCGTGCTTTTTACAATACTACGGCTTCCACAGATGACATTTCTTTATGGATTTTTTGTCAAAGCACTTCAGATATTCATTGCTATCGGGATGTTAAGAGCATTCCATGGAATATAACAAAAAGTGTATCTCGAGCCGGTTTCTCAAACGTACCTACCCCACCTTTAATTAAGTTGTTTGTTAAGTGAAAAGTGTTCACATTTTCCACAAAAACAAAAGGTATTGTTTATAAAAAAGAAAATATGTTGTATGAATATAAATCATATCTTAAAGAATTGAAAAGATCAAGAATTCAGGAATACCTATTTATTTTGTTAACAAATGACACAATGTCACAGGGGAAAGGAAATTCAGGGGGGAGGCAGCTGTGAACAAAAAGTGAGGTTTCTAAAGTAAAAGCTGGTACAAAACAAGGGAACAAACCAGGACGATGGAGGAAAGGGGAGCAGTAAACACTAGGAATACACCAGAAACAGGAAAGTCTGAAAGCTGAATGACACGGGGGAAGACATTGACTGGTACAGTGACAACAGACTGACAAAGAAGACTTGGACATCACACACAGGTGAAAGGAATCAGGGTGGGGAAAACAATTATAAAAGCAGGAAAATGAAGTGACAGACAGTTAAAAAAGACAAGATGCGAAGAGAAAATATACATAATTTAACACAAAAACAAAGATAATGACGAACTAGCATTTTTAATAGTACAATCAATAGAGAATCACAGCATATGAGTAAAAGAAATGACCACTTTCTGCATCGCGCAGGTCAAACTGTACAGGCAGACCCAAGTCACTTACTGCTTATATAAACATCCTTTTAACTGTAGTTGAGAGATATGATTCACAGGGATGCCTCAAATGTGAAATTGATAAATTATTAATGAGATGTCTAGAAGAAAGATTAAAGGATACGTCTGGTTGTTGTTGCCCGTAAATCCATTGAAAAACACCAATACCAACATTGAATTGATCCTTCTACAAGTATGGGGACTGGAGGTTGCTGCAAGAACACCATGGCCAGCAGCTGTGGTGCCATTGTCTTATATAACTTTACCCAAGAACAAAACTAAATAATGGCTGAAAGCGGAGGTCTGTGGTATCAAAATAAAGAATGCTTGATCGACAGTCAGTTCCTTGGTAATGTGAAAGGTTAAGTTAGCGCCTATGGTTCAGCATTATTAGCTATGTATGCATACCTGCCAACCCTACCGATTTGGGCAGTAATCTACCGCTTTTGACATGTTTCTACCGCCTACCGACTTAGCTGGCTTTCCCTACCGATTTTCAATCTTCCCAAACTATAACAAATAAAAATGACACTCCATAGACACTGGACTCGACTTTTGGAGGACACCGTTTGCAGCGTGTCTGTGATCCCATCATACAAACAGTCCTCTGTGTTTCTGAAAGAGAAACAACGTGCAGACCGGGGGTAATCACTCCCAAATGAGTTTAAGGGAACAGAGACGTTCTGCAGAGTCCTGCAGAGTTTTCCCGATAGTATCAGTGTCTCGAAAACACATGTTGGCGACTGAAAGACATCCAGTGTTTGGTCTTTTCCTGAAGCATCCTTCACCTACAGTGTCTCAACTGAAAGAGGACCACAAACACACACAAAATATAATAAAATGTTAAGATTTGGGGATATTTATCTCCCATTCTCCCATATTTATCTCCCATTCTTGGTGTTGACATTTTCAACACCAAACATGTCGTTAATGTCTCTGTTTAGTGAACTACAGCAATCTGAAAGCCTGTACATTATTTATATCTCACTTTATCAGTAGAAAAATGCAGGAAATGACTTTTTTAATGCAGTATTTTCTGATTTATGGCGCAACACAGATATTTCGCTCTGTACAAACCTTTGACTCTAATATGTCAACAACATGAAACAAGAATATGAACCTGGCTTTATCCAATGTTCACACAAGAGTTCTAAATCCTGACACATCCTTCCAGTGTTTCTCAAAGTGTGGTCCGCGGACCACTGGTGGTCCGTGAACGCCCCCTAGTGGTCCATGAGTATATTGGTAAAATTTCACATTTTAAATTAATTAATTAATTAATTAATTAAAGTTTTCCGCACTCTCGCGGGAATATCTCCGCAATGGAGCGAGCTTAAGTTTCACTTTCGATTGCATGATATAGCCCAGATAAACACCTTCATCACACATGTTGCCATTTGTTTGTACCATTTGCAGGCAATTTGTAAAAAACTATGTGTTTTTGGATATTTGTGGAGTTAGGTGGTCCACGAGTGTTTTTGTATTGGTTAAGTGGTCCTTGGTACAGATGTAGCACCTCATTTCAGACTCCAGCTTACAGCTTCCTGCCTATGACCTGCCTAAGACCAGTATCGAGGAATGTTAAGACCTCCCACTATTTTCCAAGAGGGCGTTGCCAGATTTTCAATGTCAGGTTTTAACCAGGAGATGGCGCTTCATTCGCAAGTTTCATGGATTTTCAGTTGTGTTTTGAAGAACATTTGAACACATCAATATTTTAGATCAACTAAAGTATGATCTAATCTTGTAATTCAATAATATATAGTCTTCATATATAAAATAATCATAATAATAATAATGTAAATGTTTACATTACACTTCTTTATTTGTTATGCTTTACCTTTACAATCGTTTGCTTTAATATGCAGTATATTTTTTGTATATTTTTGTGTTTGCTTCCTCTTGCTCCCTTTCGGACACATATTGTATGATTTATTATTATTATTGATATGAAGATATTATTAAGATAAGATAAGATGTTACTTTATTGATTGAACATTTTAGTTTAGAATGTGCTGTCCCACGGTAATTCAGAAGGCTCACAGGTCATATTCCGACCATTATTTAAAACAATAGGTGCTTTCACACCGTCTACAGTTTGATTCGTATAGAGGGAGCTCTGTGGCTGAATGGCCAGCGATTAGGTGTGGCACATTTATCATAGGTGATCAGAGCTAACTGCCTGCCGTCAGATTTCATTTAAAAAACAGATCTGATTTTAAGACTATTTCTGCGCTCATAAAGAATGATAAGAATAAGAATAATGCGTATTGAACTGGTTTCAATAATTAGTGAGTTTATTTAACACTAGAACCGCCAATCCAACCCAGTCTCATAAAAAAACGTGTAATAACTATAGGACGTAGTATTTCTACAAAAACGCCTCTGAAATTGTAAGATGCCTACGTTTTTTTTCACCATTCATTCCAATCCGTCGATGTCACATGATCTTCACATTTCTCCCTGCAGAAACAAAAAACATGGCCGACATTCGTTTTATTCTCGGTGGAAAATGCCTATTTTAAGGTTAGTTTGGCCATTAAAATGCGTTTTGATGTCATTTGATGCGAGAAATATGAGTTGTTATTTCAGATTATGTGTGCAGTGGATGTACATGATCTTTAGTTTGCTAGTTATTACGAAGATTACTTCAAGAAATTGTGTCTATACAACGTTTTCATTGTTACCAAGGTGGTTGCTAGGGACGCTGCTATCGATATTATTTCTGTTATGTTGTGTAAAATGGTGTTATCTTTATTGCTACCCCCTTCCCGGTCAATGTATAGTGTTGGTCCACAGTCCAAACGTATTAGTTTAACAAAATCCGCATCTAAAATTGTGGCATAGTGTGGTGATGGGAGTCGGCGGCGGGGTATCAAAGGTACAAGCTAGACTTTTATTTAGCATCTCAAAACACAGCTTCATGCCCGGGAAGCGAAGACCGGCGGAGACAGGAAGTCCGGCTCACTAAAATGTCCGTGCAGAACAATACCCCATAGATCCGTGGGTGAATAATGTCAATCACCACAATAGATACGTTATTTTCCCCTGTGCAATTCTCCATTTACTCAACAATAACACATAATTATCCTTGTGTTTATTTATTTGTTTGATTAATAAACACAAGTTGGAGTCCGTCAGGACCGAGGGTCGGAGCAGCTCATTTGCTTTACAGAATATTACACCCGGAAGTAAGTATTCTCTCCGCTTCGCTTGACAAACCCCGTGATATTCCTCAAGCTCTGTGATTGGAGAGTGTGCAGAGCGTCGAACAGCACTTGAAATGGGATGGAACCATGGCAGACTGTCCAAAACTGGATTTGAACGGGTCCACCGCGTCCCCCCCCTCCCCCACCCCGTCCCAAGAACTACACATGCTGGCTATTGTGTTTCGCAACATGTTCTCTATGGCACGTCTCTACTGGGAGTTGTAGTTTTAAAAGACGTTTTCATATTTCCCATAATAAGAAGTTGCCAGTATTAAACTGTGTACATCCCTGGAGGTTTAGGGGATAAGAAAGACTCAAATTTAAAACATATAATTAATAAATGGGTGAAAATTGCTTGTGCCCATAATGGGCAGCATTAATATATATACACACATGCCAGCTAAGGTCAGAAGAGCTTTATTTAACAGCTGGTCTTACAGTATGTCTGTGACCCCTCCTGTTTTTCATTGATGAGCCTGAAACATGCACTTGTCAAGGTTCAGAGGCACATTGTGCAAATATGGCAGCCATCGATCATCTTAAGATAAGATATACTTTATTGATCCCAAATTGGAAACATTTGCGTTACATCAGCATGTGTATAGTTGTAAATATGCAGTGGTGTTTATTTGTAAATCATTTAGTATAATCACACAAATTCTGTGTTTTATATTTAATAATTCTGTGTTCTTTATTTATTGATTGTTCAATACCTGACAAGGTCAGAGATGAAAAACTTTGGTCACAGGTTCCTCAACAGTGCATCACAAGACATCTTTCAATATGTGTGTATACCTCCACCATTAAACTGTCCTATTCTGCACAGTTCTTATATTATCTACATACATCTTATATAAGAGTATAATATGTATAATATCAGTTAAAATAAGTGCTTCAACATAATTAACATTGCTGGAGGTATGCACAAATATTGATAGATGTCTTGTAATGCACTATTGAGGAACCGGCGACCCAAGTTTTTCATTCAATGCAGAACTACACCATAGTTGTGTAGGCCTATATGATATGTCAATAAACCTTAGAAAATCTTGAAATCTTGAAAGGGATGTGCAAAATAGTCATTATATACAGTCTTTAATTAACTATTAGTAGAGAATAACGAGTAATGAATATACTTTATAGGGATCCTATTAATATCTAATAATAAAAATAATGAAATGCAATAACATGCTTTAACCACTAGGTGTCCCTTTATATCAGCTGTGCATCGTTATGGTGTAAATACAGCCTATCTACCAATTGGATCAAATATAAAAGTCAGCCGAATTAGTGTTGATACTGCAAGGAGACGTATTGTGTGAAAAGAAATGTAAGATGTTGTTTAATGGCTGATATATTTATGATCCACATCACGTTTTCAGTTCCTCATGTTTGTCTAGAAGTCTTCTCATCAGGGCTCTATAAATACAGAACTACGGCAGATATGTAATATTTAATGCAGCCGAACCGTGTATTACAATGCCGTTATGTGTTGACTTTCAAAGAGAAAAGCAAGCACACTCGGAATAAAGTGTTTTCAGTTTGTTTCCGGTATTTGTTAATGACGATGTGCTGTGAGATGTGAGACTGGAATTGCACAGGGGAAAATAACGTATCTTTAGATGCAGATTTTGTTAAACTAATATGTTTGCGCTGTGGACCAACACTATACTTTGACGGGGAAGGGGGTAGCAATAAAGATTACACTATTAAACAGTTACACAACATAACAGAAATAATATCGATAGCAGCGTCCCTAGCAACCACCTTGGTAACAATGAAAACGTTGTATCGACACCATTTCCTGAAGTAATCTTCGTAATAACTAGCAAACTAAAGATCATGTACATCCACTGCACACATAATCTGAAATAACAACTCATATTTCTCGCATCAAATGACATCAAAACGCATTTTAATGGTCAAACTAACTTTAAAATAGGCATTTTACACCGAGAATAAAACGAAGTTCGGCCATGTTTTCTTTTTCTGCAGGGAGAAATGTGAAGATCACCTGACATAGACACCAGCCATTGGAATGAATGGTGAAAAAAAACGTAGGGATCTTACAATTTCAGAGGCGTTTTTGTAGAAATACTATGTCTTACGTTGTGGACCAACGTAATTATTACATGTTTTTTTGTGAGACTGGGTTGGCCAATCGGGTCAATTTGTGTGATGTGTGTTGTGTGTGTGCAATGTAACTGTAAATGTGTGCTATGTTGTTAAAAATTACATTCTAATAGCGGGATTTGACGGTTTTAGGTAGGCCTATACAAAAACCTCTGGCGGTTCTAGTGTTAAGATAATTAGGTACAGTAGAAGCCCTTTTTTATCAGTAACGAATTTAGCAGTTGAACATAAAAGTCAACTAACTGAGGATCACTTGCAATGACTGTTGTGTGTCTTACCCCCTAAACCAGGGGTGGGGAACCTTTTTCCTCTCAAGGGCCATTTCAATTTTTTCAACATCCTCCGAGGGCCGTACAAATTATTGACCTCTGCTTAAAAATCACAGCCCATTCATTTGGCCTTTCTTTCATGCTGTGCAAAGAAAAAGCAACCTCTTAATCCAGATATGTTGCCATGACTCGTGTATGCATGCACGTGCACGGTTGTGGCATGACCACCAAACAGAAAGATATGGACACAAGATGTGTGCAAATGTATTTAGTTTCCTATCCATGTGGACATGATTTAAGGGGGGACCTAACCTCCTCTAGGGGGGTGTTCTCCCCCGGGAAGATTTTTTCTTAAATATTGAAGTTGAAAGCATCAATCTGGTGCACTTTGAGAGCAAAATGAAGAGATCTATGGAAACATCTCTCAACACCCAGATGAAACAGAACTAAGCAGATTTACTTTTTCTTTATGGATATTTTACAAATCACTCTCCTTTCAAACTGTATTCTTGTTTATTAATAAGAACTTTTGTTTACTGTCATATTGTATTTTATACCGGTTTACTTTATTCTCTTATTTTTTTATAACTATAATGATCATATAAAGATGTGCGTTTACCTCACTGGTTGGAGAACAAGCTTCTTATATTCGTTAGCATAGCTAGCTAACCAGATGCTAATAACAACAAAGTTATTGACTGTATGCTCAGTATGACAGATGAACAGATCGCCACTGGGCTTTCAGCTAAGACACAGCCACGCAGGATCTGCAGCATGTGTACGGCTCCTTATGGGTACTGCCATTGTTAAAGTCCCGGAGCGGCGTTCTGGTGCTCTCCGTCAGAACTACACCCCTGTCAGACGAGACATGTACCACGTGATGACACGTTAGGCTCGTGTTGTGTTCAAGGACCCTGACCGTTGTCAGGAAAAACAGGCACTCGCTTGTTTAATTATTTTGCGGTCTAGATTTCTTTAATTTTTTTCTTTTTTGCGTGTGTTTATAAATTACCTCGAGGGCCACACCAAATGCTCTCGCGGGCCGTATACGGCCCGGGGGCCGGAGGTTCCCCACCCCTGCCCTAAACGCACCAGGAGCGTCTGCGCCGCATTACGGCCGCGCCGCGGCATTCGCAAAAATCGCGGCCACTCTAGTCAATGGGTGCTATTCCACCAGACGCGCCGCGCCGTGCCGCGGCTCGAAGCGTCCAGAAGCTCCTCGCCGCAAGGAATTTCTAAAATATAGGATGAATCCTATTTTTGACGCGACGCAGCGCGGCGCAGGCAGGAAGTGATGAAAATCACCTTGTTGTCTGCTTTGCTGGTTGAGGGGGTGCACCCAAAACCGGCTCCTTCTCCTCCCCCCCACCACCGTCTTTCAAGTAGGAGAATACATGCCAGCGTTCTCCTCCGGTTTACAGGCACTGTAAATTATATATATATACAATAATTATGATGATGAATGCATATTTGTTTACCACTAAAATACAGCAACACATATTTGATTCATGTAGTTTATAACTGGAATATTACAATTATTATTAACTGTGTCTGTAGTCTACAACACAACAAAATAGGAAATAACAACAATAAACACGATTTAAACAGACACAAACATAAACCATTTAACTACGTAGCCTACTTACTTGTAGAAGTACAAATGTCCAGGAAATATTCCAAAATCAACAACAACTGCGAGGCTAACATCAAAGGAAGACATTTATACCAGATACAAAGGGAAGTAGGAACAGGAAGCACTTGGGGGAGTAGTAGAAGAGAACAGAGCATTAACAGCAGGATACAATTGGGACACTCTGGATTAAACTCATCACTGCATCTGATTGGAAAACATCCAAATGGCAATTGTGTCACAATTCACATGTTAGGTCACGTTTGTAGTTTTGTCTGTGTTGGTGTTTAGTGTTGGGTCATTGTTTGTTGGTGACGGAGTTCACCGGAGAGTGTTCTGTTCTGCATTTATCTGTATCCTTGAAATAAAGGGTTTCTCAAAAGTTATCTGCATTTGGGTCCTGCTTCCTTCACTCATCCGTGACAGAATGACCCAACCCGAAATGGACCCAGCAGACGATCCTTTTGAGGTGGAGCTGCAACATTTCTCTTTTCCTTTGGAATGTTGCCACGATTGGTGGAAGGAAGCGTCCAGTGTTCGGCTGAAGGAGGCCGCCCTGGTAGAGGCGCACCGGTTGGCGATGGAGAAGCCCGACTTGGTGGAATTCCTACCTGACTGGATGTTGGACTTCCTCTGGAGGTGTGATTTCCAGCCTGCTGACTACAGACGTCTCGGAGTGGTCCGTCTGGGGTCAACCCATGCTTCTGTCCCAGTTCCTGCTCCTGTTCTGGAGTCATGTGCTGGAAGTCGTCAGGCTTATGGAGGCCCACGGAGTATTCAGGCGGCTGCTAAGAGGAGTCGTCGCAAGGCCAGACAAGGAGTACGGGCCCCAGTAGCCATGGTTCCAGTCCCAGTACGGGCCCCAGCAGCCATGGTTCCAGTCCCAGTACGGGCCCCAGCAGCCATGGTTCCAGTCCCAGTACGGGCCCCAGCAGCCATGGTTCCAGTCCCAGTACGGGCCCCAGCAGCCATGGTCCCAGTCCCAGTACGGGCCCCAGCAGCCATGGTTCCAGTCCCAGTACAGGCCCCAGCAGCCATGGTTCCACCCCCAGTACAGGCTCCCGCAGCCATGTTTCCGGCTCCAAGACCGCCCCACACAGTCATGATCCAGGCTCCAGAACTGTATCACACAGCCATGTTTCCAGCTCCAGGGCCGGCCCCAGCGGCCATGGTCCCGGCTCCAAGAGCGCCCTATCCAGTCATGTTTCCGACTTCAGAGCTGGATCTTATAGACAGGATTCTGGCTTCAACAGCCATGATTCTGGCTTCAATTCCGGTCCCTGCAGCCATGGTTTCAGCCCCAGTTCTGGCCCCAGCAGCCATGGTCCCGATCCCAGCTGCCACAGTCCCATCTCGGGTTCCCTCCTCTGGTTCCTCCTCGAGTCCCCTTTTTGGTTTCCCTCTCGAGTCCCCTCTCGAGTTCCCTTCTCTGGTTGCTCCTCTAGTCTCTCCTCTAGTCCCCTCTTTAGTCTCTGTTCGAGTCCCCTCTCTGTTTCCATCTCAAGTTCCCTCTTCAGTTCCCCCTCGAGTCCCCTCTCGAGTTCCCTCCTTTAGTCCCTCCTTTAGGCCCTCCTCTAGTCCCTCCTCGAGTCCCCTCTCTAGTTCCCCTCTCGAGTTCCCTTCTCTAGTTACTCCTCTAGTCCCTCCTCTAGTCTCTCCTCTAGTCCCCTCTGTAGTCCCTTCTCGAGTCCCCTCTCTGTTTCCATCTCCAGTTCCCTCTCGAATTCCCTCCTTTAGGCCCTCCTCTAGTCCCTCCTCGAGTCCCCTCTCTAGTTCCCCTCTCGAGTTCCCTTCTCTAGTTACTCCTCTAGTCCCTCCTCTCTCCTCTAGTCCCCTCTGTAGTCCCTTCTCGATTCCCCTCTCTGTTTCCATCTCAAGTTCCCTCTCCAGTTCCCCCTCGAGTCCCCTCTCGAGTTCCCTCCTTTAGTCCCTCCTTTAGGCCCTCCTCTAGTCCCTCCTCGAGTCCCCTCTCTAGTTCCCCTCTCGAGTTCCCTTCCCTAGTTACTCCTCTAGTCCCCTCTGTAGTCCCTTCTCGAGTTCCCTCTCTGTTTCCATCTCGAGTCCCCTCTCCAGTTCCCCCTCGAGTCCCCTCTCGAGTTCCCTCTCTGTTTCCATCTCGAGTCCCCTCTCCAGTTCCCCCTCGAGTCCCCTCTCGAGTTCCCTCTCGAGTTCCCTCCTCTGGTCCCTCCTCTGGTCCCTCCTCGAGTCCCCTCTCTAGTTCCCCTCTCAAATCCCCTCTCGTGTTCCCTTCTCTAGTCCCCTCTGGAGTCCCCTCTCCAGTCTCCTCTCGAGTCCCCTCTCAAGTCTCCGCTCGAGTTCCCTCTCCATTCCCTATTCAAGCCCCTACGCAAGTGTCGTTGGAGGTCCCGCCGTCTACTCCCCTGCCGGGGGTCCTGCCAACCCTGTGTCCTGTGCCGTTGGAGGTCCCGCCGTCTACTCCCCTGCCGGGGGTCCTGCCAATCCTGTGTCCTGTGCCGTTGGGGGTCCCGCCGTCTACTCCCCTGCCGGGGGTCCTGCCAACCCTTTCTCCTGTCCCGTTGGAGGTCCCGCAGAATACTCTTCTGCCGGGGGTCCTGCCAGCTCTGTGTCCTTTGCCGTTGGAGGTCCCGCCGTCTACTCCCCTGCCGGGGGTCCTGCCAACCCTGTGTCCTGTGCCGTTGGGGGTCCCGCCGTCTTCTCCCCTGCCGGGGGTCCTGCCAACCCTGTGTCCTGTGCCGTTGGGGGTCCCGCCGTCTTCTCCCCTGCCGGGGGTCCTGCCAACCCTGTGTCCGGTGCCTTTGGAGGTCCCGCCGTCTACTCCCCTGCCGGGGGTCCTGCCAATCCTGTGTCCTGTGTCGTTGGAGGTCCCGCCGTCTACTCCCCTGCCGGGGGTCCTGCCAATCCTTTCTCCTGTCCCGTTGGAGGTCCCGCAGAATACTCTTCTGCCGGGGGTCCTGCCAACCCTTTCTCCTGTCCCGTTGGAGGTTCCGCCGTCTGCTCCCCTGCCGGGGGTCCTGCCAGCTCTGTGTCCTGTGCCGTTGGAGGTCCCGCCGTCTGCTCCCCTGCCGGGGATCCTGCCAGCTCTGTGTCCTGTGCCGTTGGAGGTCCCGCAGAATACTCCCCTGCCGGGGGTCCTGCCAACCCTGTGTCCTGTGCCGTTGGAGGTCCCGCCGTCTACTCCCCTGCCGGGGGTCCTGCCAACCCTGTGTCCTGGGTCGTTGGAGGTCCCGCCGTCTATTCCCCTGCCGGGGGTCCTGCCAACCTTTTCTCCTGTCTCGTTGGAGGTCCCGCAGAAGACTCTTCTGCCGGGGGTCCTGCCAGCCCTATATCCCGTGCCGTTGGAGGTGCTACCGGGGGCCCTGCCAGCCCCATGTCCATCACCGGTCTCGCCGGGGTTCCTGCCAACTCCTGGTCCTTTTCCGTGGGGGATCCTGCCGAAGCTTGTCCGACCGGCTCCGGTTTCTGTCCGGCCGACACCGGGTCCTGCCCGATCTCCGGAACTGGCCCATCAGCGCTTTCCTGCCCGGCCTCCTGATCCTGTCCGGTCGACACCGGCTCGAGCCCGGCCCCCTGAGAGCCGCGGTCTTCGCCCTCGAGCCCGGCCCCCTGAGAGCCGCGGTCTTCGCCCTCGAGCCCGGCCCCCTGAGAGCCGCGGTCTTCGCCCTCGAGCCCGGCCCCCTGAGAGCCGCGGTCTTCGCCCTCGAGCCCGGCCCCCTGAGAGCCCGGCCCCCTGAGAGCCGCGGTCTTCGCCCTCGAGCCCGGCCCCCTGAGAGCCGCGGTCTTCGCCCTCGAGCCCGGCCCCCTGAGAGCCGCGGTCTTCGCCCTCGTGCCCGGCCCCCTGAGAGCTGCGGTCTTCGCCCTCGGGCCCGGCCCCCTGACTCTTCCTGCCGCTGCCTTCGGTCCTCCATGGTCCCCACCTTGGACTCTGTTTTGACCCCGGGTCGTCCGCCCGAGACCCCTTCCTGGTTCTCTGCCTTGTCCCCGGGCAGTCCGCCCGAATCCCCTTTTTGGACTGTACCTTGCCCCCCGGGCAGTCCGCCCGAATCCCCTTTTTGGACTGTACCTTGCCCCCCGGGCCGTCCGCCCGAGACCCCTTCCTGGTCCTCCGCTGTGTTCCTGGGCTGTCAGCCCAAGACCCGTCCTCCGGACCCCCTCTGCCCACCCTGCTTGGGGTTTTGGACTTTTTTTTTTTTTTTTTTTAGGGACGTCTGGAATCCGTCCCTTGAGGGGGGGGTTCTGTCACAATTCACATGTTAGGTCACGTTTGTAGTTTTGTCTGTGTTGGTGTTTTTCTTGTCTTTGGGTTTCCTGTCTTATTGTGTTAAGTGTTCACCCCCATTTCCTGCCTGTCTGCTTTCTGTCTGTTTCCCTCCCTGATTACCCGATTGTGTTCACCTGCTGTCCTTGTGTTTCTCCTCCCGTGCCCGGCTGTTTCTCGTTGTCATGATTACCCCTTCTTGTATTTAGTCTTGTCTCTGTCTGTGTTCAGTGTTGGGTCATTGTTTGTTGGTGACGGAGTTCACCGGAGAGTGTTCTGTTCTGCATTTATCTGTATCCTTGAAATAAAGGGTTTCTCAAAAAAGTTATCTGCATTTGGGTCCTGCTTCCTTCACTCATCCGTGACAAATTGTGATGGTTGCCAACAACCAGAGACAATACATCGTGTATTTTTTAGCTGCCCGGAATATACAAGGCAAAGACTCATTCTGAAAACTGCACTGGAACAACTCAACGTCAAGGACATGGATTTCAAGTCAATATATGAAAGTAAATCAAGAAATGAAGCAAACAAGCTGATCTTCAAATTCCTCAAAAGCACTGGTTTGAGGACAAGGATTTAATTTGAACATTTAATAACTCAACAGTAGGTGGCAATATATGCTCCAAGTGGAAGCGATTCGCCATTAAAGAGAAGAAGAAGAAGAACTGCGAGGCTGCACACACGACGCTCCGCTTCCGCAACATTTTGAAACGCGCCTGGTGGGTTAGATCGCAGGAGTAGGTCGCAGCGTGGCGCAGCCGCAGCGTGGCGCAGCCGCAGCGTGGCGCAGCGTGGCGCAGCCGCAACGTAACGCGGCGCAGACGCTCCTGGTGCGTTTAGGGGGTTAAGCACCGAGCCGCTTCTGGGACGCGTCTGAGCCGCTTCTGGGACGCGTCTGAGCCGTAACGCGGCGCGTGTGGTGGAATAGCACCCATTGACTAGAGTGGCCGCGATCCTTACGACCGCCGTGGCGCGGCCGTAACGCGGCCGTAACGCGGCCGTAACGCGGCGCAGACGCTCCTGGTGCGTTTAGGGCAGGGATGGGCAACTTTGATGGTGGTGGGGGCCACATCATTGATGTACTGGCCACCAGGGGGCCGCAGATTTACTCAACTGAAAGAGGACCAGAAACACAACAAAATGTGGAGTCTTTGGGATATTTATCTCCCATTCTTTTACTTTTCTGACATTTTACAGACCAAACATGTCGTTGATGTCACTGTTTACCAAACTACCACCTTTTCTGAAAAATGCTTAAAATGATGCAATATATGTTAAATACATGGTTTATACATGTAATTACTGAGGTTCCATTTCTTCTGATTACCTAAATTAGGCGTGCTCATTTGCTGCGCGCAAACCTACCTCTTTTGGATTTGGAAAGGTTGGCATGTATGTGTATGCTAACTTGTTTCTAGCTTTGTAGCTAAGGGATGTTAACTTGATTAGATTGGATTTTCTCAGGACATTTTTTTAACTTAGTTTTTGTTGCTTGCCACACGGTGTATGCTAGCTTTGCCAAAAACTGTTGGGCTAACTTGCTAGCTAAATGTCAAACTGAGTGAAAAACAATGTTAATCATTAAAAACGTTTTAGCCAGCTCTTCTATATTCAGAATGATATATCCTAATCTAAACCGACAGAATGGCATACAGCAGATGTTAGAGGGCACATATAAACAACATGAGTGAATATCTCTGCTTTTGTGGTCTGTTAGGAAAATCTGTGGGAAACACTGTATGTCGATGTCCATAGGCTGAATCATCATGTTAATCATTGTCACATAGCTATATGCCTAAATCAGTGTGTCCTCATGCTCTTCTAGGTAATCATACATCCTGTGACGTACACAGCTACGTAGGGTCTTTGTTATCATGCGCTACTCTGATATTAGAAGAGAACATTCAGTATTTTCCCAACATGGTCCAAAACCTATTCTTAACACATTGATGACTCACACTGTTGAGCTGTAAGAACAGTTGCTTCCTTACAATGAACAAGGGCACTGTAGTTTATTTTTGAGTCAACCCACATACACTGTCCTGGTGCTACAAATATTCATAGCCACCCTGTGTATTAATCCACAGCTGAAAAAAGTCCCCAAGAAATGCACTGTTTACTCCTGTTTAAATAATGTATTCTGAAAACTACAGTGCCCAGCTGTTTGGGGAAACTACAGAGCCTTTTTTAAAAGATGGAACTAGACACTTGTGACCTATTTTCTTAGATTTACCTCTGTTGTTCGGGTCATTTCATGGGATTTGTTGACACTCTATAAAACATAGAATTACGCCACCTGTATCCTTTAAAACGGATTAGTAGGTTTATGTAATAGGTCATTGCTTTCGATCGTCCTCTTCCTGTCCTTTGTGTGGGTGCTGCGCATTTCTAAGGACGAAGATGAACACATGGGTCAGCCGTGTCACCGGGGTCACTGTCCTGTCCAACAGGCCAATAATGCATGTGACAAATGTCAGAGTACCTGGTGTTACTGTGAACCTGTATGGATTTATTGATTCCTCCTCTTTTTGTTCCTGTTTGGTTTACCGGAGCTTTCACTCAAGTTTTATGCCCACTGCGAGTCATAAATATTTCCTGAAGTCAGCAGCATCAATCGTGTTTTTTTTTTACAGCATCTTTCACCTCGTCCTTTTGTGTGACTAGGCCTCTTCCTTTCACTGTATTTGTTTTGTCCCTCTTGTTTCAACACAGGCTAATCTCCCTTCATCAGCACAGCTTTGACCTGCTCTTTTACCCTCCCACACTTGGAAAGACTGTTTGTAGTAAAGATTGTAATCTAACTGCTAATCTTTATGGCTTTCTCCAGGGCAGGGCAGTGAGCCTAGCTGAATGATTTGCCAGAGATGTAGAAACTCTCTGGAGTCTAATAAGTTCTTTGCGAGCTGAGTTTTAAAAGGAGAAGTTTGCAAACACATTCAGATGCACCAGCTGTCACTGCCGGAGTTGTCAAATGGGGATTCAAAAGGTGTGTCAGGTTGTATTTGTTTAATGGTGATGCTCATTACTTATGACTCCTCACACACTGTTCCGTTTTCCTTACCATGTAGAGAGCCAATTATTTAAAAAAGCTGAGGAATGTGTGCGGGAAATCATTCCCTCCTCTCACTCTTCCTGGCTAGAAATCCAACATATAGCTGTCATAATGAGGAGCAAGCAGTGCTTTACCACCAAGCTGCCTCTCATCACAAACAGCACACAAAGAGATTTACTAATGCAGGCTGTTAACACAGCCAGTTTTATACACGGACTGGTTTATACAGCAGTACAGCAAGCAGTCCCTAGACAGCATGCATTATACACATCTAATTAAGTCTTCACATGTCTATAATAAACCACATTATACCTTTGGGGCTAGAGGGCATGTCAGGAGCTGGCATTGAGTTAGTGTGAGAGACAGCCAGTTGTCAGTGCGTTTGTGTGTGCGTGCGCTCGTGCACATGTGTGTTTGTGGAACCGAGCCTATGATAGCTATTTAACTCTCACTAATTAACCCAGAATAAATCAGGGCAGCACAGTAAATATTTGTCGTCAGGGAGGGAGTAAGTAAGGGGATGGAGATGCTCTCTGTAGTGCCAACTTGCCCACCGGAAGACGTGAAAGGACTGTGTGTTTGAGTGAGAGATGAGGACAGATTGAGGCGGAGAGACACAGAGAGGGAGATGGAGAGGGAGCAAGGCTGAGGGGCAGCCAGCCAGCTGTTGGTATAGTTTGATTGGCCTGTGGAGAGCTGCCTCTGTCTTTTCATGGCACCAGTAAAGTGCAGTGCTCCCAGTGGCAGGTGGCGGCTGCCCATTGTGTACGTCCCCGGGGAGGGCAGAGGTAAAGATCATCCCTCGCTTTGCTCTTTTTTTATTAAACACCTTCATGGTTTGCCGCTCAGTAGCTACCAACAAGAAAACAGAAAGGCTTTTCATACGGAATACCTAATCAGCACATAAAAGTCTGGAAAACAATTTTTAATGGTACAGCTCCAGTGTTCTTGCTTTTGCTTTCTCTCACATCAAAGGCTTGGAAGAATTGATGGTACAAATCAGAGGCGCTTCAAACAGCCCACACAGATTTACACAGGTCGCTTCAAACGGGGCATAAAAGTGCTGTGTACTTCCTGTCCTTCACGAGGCAGAGTTTGACAGTTGGACGGATAAGGGTACAGTAAACCAAGGAAAGAGAACAGGCCTGTAAGTGCTCTGAGTGCTTTTCCCCAAGCAGCTTGACAGCCAGGTCTCGGTGACCGTGTTTGTGACAATCAGGCTGTACCTGACATCATCAGTTGGTTTAGTTGTTACCATGGCAACATGTGGTACAGTAACTCCTGAATAGGTGCCAGCCCCTGTCTCCTGGATCTGAGTTGATAGCCCTGATGTTTGCTCTTTGCAGTGCCAACACACTGTATTTCCACATAGCTGGCCACACAAGGTAAATCAAACTCTTTTCCTGTCCGTCTTTTTTATCTTCTACTCTTTCCTCTCCTCTGTCTCTCTCCAGTGGGGTGTGATTCAATTCATGGAAAACCATTTAGGGAGAAGGAGGGTGGAGACTAATTTAAGTCTCCCTAACGCTTGAGAGTTTTTGTACCAAATGTTACTCATTTTCTTTGGCGAGGAGTTCTTGGAAGTCCTTAGTTTGTTTTTCCTGCCATTTCCCAGTAATTAAAATATTCCGACGATCATTTTTCTTGGAGTAAGATTTTCCATTTAGGCAAAGGAAAGTATAAACTTAGTTTTGTTTTGAACATTTTATACAAAAAAAATAATTAACTGCTGGAACATTTTGTCTTAATATGTCCCAACGAGGTTGCTTTTTATCTATCCCCGCCAATGAAAATCAATGGCTTTTTTGGTGTTTTGATAGTAGTCTAACATCCTTCTTTTAATAAAACCTCGGAAAATAGATTGAGGAAGAACCTTCATTTTGAATGATGCCAAGGTTTGTACAATAAATGCATAAACAGCTCAAATCAATGGCAATAAAAGAAGAAAATATATCATTCGTTATATCATTTGGTGTTCTAAAAGTCTATTAAAAAGAATATTTACCGCAAAAAATAAATAAATAAATGAGGATAGTTGCTGTATCAGGGTGTGTGGCTATTATCCAGAGAAAATGAGTGTGTGGTTCACTCCTTAAACGATTCTCTTTGTTATTCAAATCCATTCATTGTACAACCTCAGCAGCATGAAGGCAGAGCAAAGAATCAGAAGTTGTCTCGTGAATTACTCAAAGGTGAGACAGACTGATGGGAAAAAAGCTTTTGAAAGCCATATTGTAACACTGCTGCTCCTCGGAAAAGGTTATCTCCCTCGCCTGTCCTTGAGCGATTTAAAGCAAGTCAGCGGACCTTTTTTGCAGAACCCCATTTCTCTAGCTATAGGTTTTTTTAAATAGCAAGTGGGCGAGAGCCTACCAAATGGCTGTCCATGTGTAATTAGGATTATAGTCACATTCAAATGGAGTGCTTACTTGGCTCTGTGCTTGGAGCTGTGGCAGTCAGAGCTTTCTGCTGGTGGATGTGGGTTGGCAAGAAGGGCACCGTGTCACTCTCGACCTCTCGGAGGGGCTTTGCTGTGAGCGGTGCGGTGACATGCGTCATGCTCCACCAAGTCGCGCTCTGACACTGTAATAATACCCAATTATAATCTGGACTAATTGGAATGGTGCTTTGTTTTTATTTCTGTTATTTCAAAAAGCTGACAGCAACAACTCATGGTGGGATCGATGGCGGATTACGAGGCTCATGGAGCTGCATAGAGAGGAGGGCTCAGACTGAGGCTGCGGCTCTCATTAAAACCTGGGCCTGATCTCAACCAAGCCCTGGGAAAGGAGGGGTGAGAAAGGTAAGAAGGGGAAGGGAAGAAAGAACAGAGGAGCTGAAAAGGGGAGAAGAAAGAGGATATTTAAAGGAGAACTTTACTGTGCCCATTGGACATGGCCTCTGCTGGACTCTTATAAATGGGTATTGTTCCCCATGAAGCACACAGCGACTTTTTACAGTTTCCCATAAAGGAGGGCTTTATTCCTGCTCAGGGATGCATTGTGACAAGATAATTTGAATAGCCGAGGTCTTACCACAAAGCCATAAACATTTACGGGCAGTTGACATGGAGAATAAAGAATGAGCCATGTAACCTCTGCAGGATGCCACCCGACTCCTGATGTCACGACCAACGCTCGGTCGACTTCTCCGAACTATTATCATCAACATGGCGAGAGACGGAGGGAGAAAGCTGGGTCGGGCGGAGACATAGTGAGTGGGAATGCAAACAGGTTAATAAACAGAAGCAAAGAAAGATAGTGGATCGCTAAAGACGTGATGCAGGTCTTTGATGTCCTCTTTGATTCGCTCCACAATGAAATGGCGGTGTCTTGATTTTATGTTTTATCACAGGAGTCGGCCACCAGAGCAGGCCCGCGGGAGCAGCCAGACATGAGGCTGAATTCGATTAGACTGTAATCGGAGATGGACAGGCAGCGGTGCTGTCAGTGTCAGCAGGCCGAAGGGACTCCATAGGCAAACTATCCCCATGACTTTCTGTTTCTTGGCATTCATCGCAGTTGCCATTAAGTGTGTTTGGATTCCACGCTCCAATGTTCAGGGCCGGGTTTATTTTGAATTCTCACAAGAGCGCTTTGGAGTGCGAGCAGTAATAATAGCAGGTGATAAGGGAGGACTCTGAGTCATTACCAAATTACCTACCACACTGATCTTGGACAAAGTAGAAGAAGCCGGGGTCTCGGAGAGTTGCTCGTATTGTCTTGAATTTTCTTCCACTACACAAAATCATCTCTCCTCGTCTATATCCCTCTCTCTGCTACTCAGCCGTTGTTTTTTTCCTCCTGCCTTGCTTGGCATTCTGTTCATTCTCCAAGATGTTTCCAGCGTAACCAATGATTAACAATTATGCCAGTGCATCTAATTAATGCTGGCTAATTATGAGGTTGAGATGCTGACAGGGAGCGGGGGTGCAGTGGGGCGGGTTCTGGGGGGTGTGGGGTTGTCTAGGTCTGGAAGATTGCAGCATCAGAAATAATCAGGAGAGAAGAAGAAGAGGAAAAAAGAGAGAGAATTGGGAATGAGTGCCTTAATTCGCGTTCTCGGTTCTCGGTTTGTCTGAGGACCCTGAGCTTATAACGTCTTTAAAAAAAGGATAACTTTGCATGAAATTATAGACGGTACACTTACTCATCTAATTTGTAGGCCATGTGTCTCACATTGGGAAAAAAAAGAACAGGATGTCATTTTTCTTCTTGTGTGTTTGAAGGGAATAATTCAGGCCACAGGGTCCCCTTGGTGCGGGAACTCAAGCCATAATTACGTCCGGAGAATGCCCATGGATTTTAATCTTCAACTAATTTGCAGTTCATTTGTAAGCAACTGGTAAAACAACATGGCGAACACAAACGCCTCGCAGGAGACGCACACCAAGACCTTTTATATTTATAAATTACACGAACCAATGGTTGCACTTCCTTCATGTACTCACTTTTTCCTTTATAATCCTCTGAAGAAGCACACCAACGTTCCTCAACCCACTTCTCCACCTCAAGCAATACTTAATCGGGAAAATAGCAAAGAAAAACGACCTCTCTCCGCAGCCCATAATGAGGCTGCATGGAGCACTCATTAGCATAGTCAGTCCTGCAGCCCTACGGTATATCGGAGCTTTATGTTCAGTGACGTTTTCATTCCCACAACCATTCTGTAAGGGCTCCATAATAATGTCCAAGGAAGAAAACACATCATATATTAAAGGAACATGATTTTTTGCTTCCTATTCAAATGAGCACATCTAAAGAGAGTGAAGGCACAGGAACAAAAGGGTTTGGGGGGAATTACCCAGAGAGTAGTAATTATATTCAGAGGAGCCTGTGATTTAGAGTTTGTTGTTTTTGTCTTCCTGTGCAGAGCAGACGCAGGAGGCTCGGTGCGGCGCGGAGCGGTGACACGGGTCCTCTCCGGTCTTCTGAAGTGCATTAAACTTAATGATTGACAATGATTGAAACCACACAGAGCCCGAGGCAAATTACCGTGGCAGAGGCTCAGTTCTGCGGATCTGTTTTGTCTACTTTTTACAATCAGTGTGAAAAGCATATTTGTTTGTCACACAGATGGAGCACATGGTTCAAGACTGAGGCACTACAGAAAAGAGCTCCTACACCCCGTGCGCAGGCTAGCACCCAATGATTTCTGAAAAGCATGAGCTAACACGGTGGTCTCATCAAACACACTCAGCAGGGGAAGCCAGAGCCAATAAGCCAGACTCCAGTGATGTTTGTCAATATGATGTGGAACACAAGAGGGTAATGTTTAGCAGTGTCAAAGCAGCTATTTGTGTTTGAGACGTTGGGTTCGATAGTGCTTCTACCAGGCAGACTTCAGCCTGAGTGGATTCCCATCTATTTTCTAAGTCTTTACCCTTTTAGTGTCAAGACAGCGAGCATTAAGTTCGATGGGAAACTTAAATAGTAAATCAATAGCGCTGCATTTTTATACCAGAACTTGCATCTTGATCAATATTCCTCATAATTTATCCTCTACTCCATCTTTCATGCCCTACATTTATTCATAACTTGTAAGTATTAAATAGAAAATAATACAGAGATACCATCAAAGCAGAATCAGACATGTTCCTTAAGTGCATTTTGAGATCAAGTCGGAAAATATAAATAAAAATTCAAGGAAAGAAACGCCGCTTTTTTTCAGAAGCCGGCTTCACTTAAAAGTCCATTAAGCTGTAGGGAGCTGTGAATGGTAGGCATTTAAATGTGGACAGAAACGCATATTAAACCCTTCCTTTTCATAAATGACATTTTTGTTAACCGCAGCTTAAGAATGATTTCTCTTTGAGTTGTAAAGAAGCAGAGATTTGGGCATTTTAGTTGCCGGCTTCTGAGAGAACTAAATGTCCAGCTAATTAGTTTCCAGGGTTTTCTGCAAATAGGAGGCGAAATAACGTCAGGCTGCCTGCCTTTCAAATTCATGTAGCGAATGCCTTCGGGGGGAGCCAGAAGTAGTTGTCAGAGGACAAAAGATGAAATATTCCTCTAATATCATTCCTCTTCTTAAGCATTACATTACAGCTGCCTTGGCAAGGGGGTCTGTGGCAATTCAGCTTCCTGTGTGTCAAACATTTTTTATCTTAGGCAATATGTAGCAACACTCCTATCATGTACAGTGCATTTCATTTATCGTACATGATGTAATAGGCACATCCAGTGTAGTAAACATTAGAGGGGAATAGCTCACCGTACACTGTTATGAAAGTCAATAGGGCTTCAATAACACAAATCAATGGCACACAACAGCCCAAAGCTTATGCAATGTTCTACAAAATTAGGCATGTAACAATTACAGTGGTGCCTTATTTTCTCTCACGTGCGACCTTTGATTACGGTTGCAAGTAAGGGGAGTTTTTCATGCATGGAAGGAGTAATTACGCCAGTTAGAGCAATGGTTTGAAATGTATGAGCCAATGTCGGTGTGTTTGTTGTACACACACAGGGGCGGACTGGCCATTGGGAATACCGGGAGTTTCCCCGGTGGGCCGGCGCTGTGTGTGGGCCGGAGGGCCAACAAAATAAAAAAAAGTTTATAAAAAAAATAAAAAATCATTATTTTTTGCCTAAATCCTACCGGCCCACATTTGTAAGTGTTCCGGCCCAGCCCAGCCCAGTGGGGTGTGGCCAGGGTTGGGTTGTAACGGAATACATGTAACGGCGTTACGTAATCAGAATACAAAAATCAAGTAACTGTATTCAGCTCGCGTTACATTTGAAAAACGAGTAATCTGATTACAGTTACTTTCGTAAACCTGAAGTGAATACATTTTGGATTACTTATTGGAATTATTGGTGGAAAGATTTCCTCACAACATTTAATATTCATTACTAAAAGTACAGCCTCACAGTGCACAAAACCGCGCAGATGGACCAAAAAGGGGAGCGTTTGAAAAAAATGTGCGGGTCCGCTCAGTGAAACAATAACAACGTAACATGAGCCGCGTTCACACTGCGGTACTTTTCCCACAAAGGTTCATGTGAACTTAGTTCATGTGAACTTAGTTCATGCTCGCGTTCACACCAAAAAGAGCCGGTACTAAAAGTAGTTAATGCGAACCTTTTAATCCCCTCGAAAGTCCCTGCTAGAAAGCAGGGACTTTCGAGCGGCTCTTTTTTGAGAAAAGAGCTATATTCCTGATTGGCTGGGCGAATTGCAAACCACGCCCCGTAAAACTCCCAAAAAGTTTTGTGAAGCCGCCATTTTATTATCCTCGCATTAGCATTAGCATTAGCCCAGCGCAGAAACGCAGAGAGACTAACTTATGGCAACACAAAATAAAACATGGGAGCGGTGGAGATGAGGAGGTGTCGGCGTTCTGGCGATTTACTCGATTTACTCGAAGCTGCTGGGACTCCCAGCAGCTTCTACTGAAGCCAGTCCCCAACTCCGGGGACTTCCGGCCGGGGACTTTGGGCGGTAGTATACGCCGTGAAGTGGGTTGCGGCCTGCCAGTAAACCCAAAGCAGAAGAAGAAGAAGTGACGTCAGCGGCTCCATTTGCCTAATCCACCCCCAGGGACTTTTTCTGATGTGAACGCGATCTGTACTTAGTTCATGCGAACTAAAGAGTTCGCATGAACCTTTGTGGGAAAAGTACCGCAGTGTGAACGCGGCTATGGAGGAACAAAAGTCTGCGTTTAAATCGTGTGTGTGTGTGTGTGTGTGTGTGTGTGTGTGTGTGTGTGTGTGTGCGCGTGTGTGTGCGTGTAGAGGTGTGTGTGGTTAAAACACATCAGCCACACCGCTCTTTAGCCTTTCTAATGATTCTGAAGGTAAACACAGTGAAAGGCGGTGCGTGAAAGGCGGTGCGTGAAAGGCACTGCACGCTCCTCTTCTCAGAGGCTGAGTTAACCCTCCTGCTGCCTCCTGGTGCTGCAGAGATTTCATGAAGTGAAGGAGGTTTTCCTTCTATAAAACAGCTGCGGGCAGCAGATACTGTGAGAGTCACAGTCATGAATAGATCAAGGCAGACTGGTGCACACACTCTCCTGTTTTGCCAATCCGGTGCTTAAACAAATATAGCTCTACACCCCTGGCCGAAATGTCCTTAAAATGAAGTCCGAGTTCGACATTTTAATTAATGTCCTGCCAACACTGGCAGGACAGAAGGCGACACGCCCTTTCTAAGCCATGTCCTCACATCCCAAGCTGCATCCCCAAAAAGTGTATTATGTTGTTACAACACTGTTCAGGGGGAGTGGCTGTACCCGTAGGATAGAAAAGGGGGAAGTGACGTCTGAATCAGAGGTCGCGCGGCTGTGGAGAAGAACGTGTTGCCCACATTATGTTACTGAGTTTAGGCTAGTTAGCTAGCAGGTTTATTGTTTTGGGTGCAGTCACTTTTGCCTCCACTTGCTGTTCAAATAAATGTTGAAAGAAAAAGTTAATCTGTTTACAGTTCTGTTTTATATGGTCACACATGTTTTAATGGTCACACATGCAGAGCACACAGCACACACAGTGAAATGTGTTCTCTGCTTTTAACCCATCCCAGTAGTCTCGAACTAGGAGCAGTGGGCAGCTATTGGGAAGGGGGATGTGTGGTGCCTTGCTCAAGGGCACCACGACAGGAGGTGAACTGGGACCTCTCCAAGTAGAAGTCCACACTCCAAATAGGTCTGGTCGGGGACTTGAACCGGCGACCCTACGGCTCACAGTCCAAGCCCCTACTGACTGCCATAGATTTAGTCCCTAATTTTGCTCTCAAAGTGCACCAGATTGATGCATTTAACTTCAACATTTAAAAACAAATCTTCTCGGGGGAGCTTACCCCCCTTGAGGTGAGGTCCACCACCTGCCCACACCCCCTGTTAAATTGTCTCACCCATATTGAGGATGCTTCCTACGCCCATGTTTTATTCCATGTGTCAAGTCAGGCAAATTGGGTCCAAATGTTATTGCATCAATGATCTGTTAACATTAAAATCACTAAATATATGCTGTAACTATTTTGCTCTAGGCAACTCAAGGGCTCAGGTAATGTGATTACTATATGAATAATGGTCCAAAATAACATAAAATGCATAGGGTTTTTTGTTAAGTTACATACTTTCGTCGCCGGCCGGCCGATACATGCCGCGCATTAAGTGGGCCTGTCTGCCACTTTTTCCCCCCAGTCCGCCCCTGTAACACACATGCATACATTTATGAGATTTGTGTACCGAGGGGTTTTTAGGGGTGAGGGAGGATTACCTTGTGTCATTAAGTGAGGGCCTACACAAATAATTTCATGAGTTGTTGCTGTTTACAATCTCCTGCTCTGTCTTGGCTTAAACTGCATGGCGAATTGCAGACATAGCTCAAATTCTCCTCCAAATGTAGCCTGAGGGAGACCGCTATTCTTTTCCCAAAGATTAAATAATGTGGTTTATAACATTTTTCATGTAGTGAGCCTCTTTTCAAAGCCTGCACGTTGAATATTTTAATATGGTGAGATCTTAAAATCTTTTTACAGCACTCTCCCTTTCTCATGTTTTATTCCCCAGCTCCGACTAAAATATCAAAAACAGTAGTGTATCAAAATAAAAAGGAATTGTCTTTAATCCCTCTGCCTGGCGTTTATAAGGGTCATTATGGTTACTTTGAAGACTTTATGTGATGAGCCAGGTAAAGTACCTTGTGAGGGGAACCCTTGGTAATTGACCTTGCTGTCTTGAGCCTAGTCAGCAAGCAATAAAGAATGGTTAAATGTTAAGGCAGAAACTAAAGTGCTTGAAGGTCTACACGTACTCTGCATTAACAAAATAATGGCTGTGCTTGTTTCATATTCTGTGTGAAATCAAGGTCACTATTTCCTGTTGTTTAATAGGCATGTGAGGGTGCAAAGCTCATATTTGAACAAATGTGAATCTGAGTATTTTTGTGTGGCTTTTGAAAAAGAAAGAAAGAGGCAGAAAAGTGTGTGTTGGCGTGTGTGCTCATGTGTGCATATCTAAGTATCTAGGGGGGTTTTCATGCCAGGGAGAAAATGAATATTGGACTGATTAACGGTTGATTAATGATCCGGCTTAACAGGTATATGAGGTTTTCTGATTTAACAATGCAGATATATCAGCTCAATGATTAAAACTAAAATTAGAAATGCCTTGACAAGGCACCTGAATGATTTAAATGAAAGTGTCTTTAGGGGTTAACACAGCAGGATGGTGTCACGGGCGAAGATTAAATCAGCAGCACTCTAAACAGTTTTATTTAAACCATTTTTTTTACTTAAACCAAAAGGGTGACAGTTTGTTTATAATCTCATTTAAACTCTCCTTGCGAACACAGATAAATGTGACAGACTATAAAGGGGACGGATGCTTATTTGCACAAGTGCATTTTAAATCTGCTTTGGATTCAATGAGATTCCAAATCAAATTGTTGCTAATGGAGCAATTTTGGCTCTTAGCATCCAGCTGTCAAAACTACTAAGTGGGTCCCTTTTGGCTATCCGTGACGAGACGGGGGCATGTGATTGGCCTAATTGAGATGACATTTTCCCCGTTTCTATGGAGAAGGTCACCTCGGAGTCAGCGTGGGAAGGGGCTGATGCCTCTTTTCCTCGTCCGACTGTACAAACAGACGCATCCATCTGAAGCTGTTAAGATTGTGTTGGCCACCTACATTGCACTGTGATTATCATCTATTAAAGCCCAGCACCACTGAGGGGGTTTTCACTGTAAAGGCTGACAAGCTTAACAGCGCTTTAGTGATAGGTTAGTGACCACGGAGCAAACATTAGAGCCACCGGCAGGGCCCCTCGGGGGAACACCTGCACTGACACTGCAGAGATATCTGTTTTATGTTTGCAGCAATCTCCCCGGACACTAACATGAGGGATACAGATGATGAGGCATGAATCAGTGAATACAGATTTTTACAACACCTGTCAGGGATGAAGCAACACATACCTACAGTGCATACAAATCATTTAAGAATAGTGGTTTGGTCCTAAACCTTAACCAAATATGAAAGAAAGCACATTTTAAGAAGTCATAATAATGAAAGCCATTGAGTGTGAGTTACTGGGTCGTTGAGAGAAATGTTGCTCAAAGCCCAATATAATTAAAACAATCTAACTACATTGATGTTCATCTCAATTGTTGGCCATAGGGCAAGAGGTGAGGCAAAATTGCAAAATTAACATCAATGAAGTAGAAAATAAGCTGCATGCTGCTATTATAATGAGTGGTGGTGATGATAAAAGTAATTTCCCAATCCCATGCTTTGACCACACAGTGAGATTCACTCAATGACTTCAAATCTAAGAGATGATTTTTTTTTTAAATGCCATGAGAATATGCATTTAATATTATTATTTTGATTTAAATTAGATGATTGATACCATTCGTATATCTTAGTTTAATATTGAGCCAGAGCTAGGTAATGGTTAGCTTAGAATAGCATAGGACTACAAGCCTATAGCACAAGAAGACCACAAACACAAGAAAACAGCTAACATTTAATTATCTACCTTCCAGTAGCTGCAAAGCTCACTTACAACATTGTATATCTAATTTTTCTTTAATAAATAAACATAGGAGATGTAAAACAGACAACTTGTGTTTTTTTTGGTAATGCGCTATTAAAAAGTATGAAATGTGTTAAGTGATAATATGAAGGTGAACTTTCAACAAGTATTTGTATTATTAAAGCGAAAGTGTCATGCTTGCATCTTTATATCAAACAATTTGGTTAAAGTAACACAACTATGAACTTGAAGCACAGTTTTCACTAACAAGTTAAAGTGTAAAAAAGTAGTGGACATTCCTTGTGGTATCCATACAGAGGGTTTTGGATTCATGTGGCTTACATTGTTTTTTTACTATCTTTCATACAATAATGCATGCTGCTTCACCAATACAATAGAGGCAGTGGCCAAATGCTCATATTATTGAAAAATATAAAAAATGCAAAAGCGGCATGACGTCCCAGAAACAGTGTCTCCTATAGTCTGGATAACACAACAAACTCATTGTCCTAGGTTTTCCTTGGGACTTTTCTTTTGTAAAAAGTAGTTCCAGTGACAATTGTTCACAGCAAGTGGCAGATTATACTCCGTAATGAGGATTGCAATTCTGGATAGATGATGTTGGTTCTATTTTTTTCAGTGCTGTGGGGAACACACACACACACACACTCCGAGCCATTCCCCTTTCTGTTGTACTGAAAACAAACATTCACTAGTAGATAATACGCCTCAAGAATCTGTTGTCGTCTCATCAGGCTTCACATTGTTTTTGCCTGCCTGTCAGCCACACCCCTGTTTGACACAGCGTTTGTCTTTTTCGGTTTCGTGTTGTCTTCCTTCTGTGCCTCATTGATATGACACGATCAATAGAAGACAATTCAATTTACAAGTCGGTCAGCTGTCAAAATAAAACTGTGTAAAAATAATGATTTGGTCGCAGTCTGTGTGCTTTGACCAATTACTACTAATTCTCTACCCGTCTTCACTTCGCTTCTATGTCACACACAGGCATGAAAACTCCCAACATTACGCAGCACTTCATTCATTATTACGTGCAGTAAAGCAGGGTTTTTCCCAGAGGACCGTCAGCTGGTATCATGCGAGAGGCATACCGCCGTGCCTCCCGCACAGAGAAAATTACAGCGATGCATTCAGGTGTCCCCTCAGCCATGCGTTCAGTGTGCTTCTGGGGGCTGAGGGGGAGGCAAAGTGGATGTGACAGGCTCAGATTAAATGCCAGAGATGGGCCGTTTCTCACACACTCTACAGCTTCCTGGACAGCAGCCTAATTAGTCACTTCCATGCTCTGCCATCAGCTCTTCCAACAAAATGCTCCCTCCAAAAAAATGTGTTAATGAAAGGAAATGGGACACAGTGCTGCTCTGCAGAAAATAAACTGATATTACCTCTGATAATGGCTCTTTGAAATTCATTAATAGATTGGTTCACATGTCAACTGTGGTATAATAGCACTGTATTATAATATATTTTCCTTTTCTCATTCACCTGCGTTCAGGGTGCCAGAAAGAAAACGATCAGATGGTCTCTTTGGCACTGCTGCGAGATCAAATGCGAGGGCGTTTCGTGCTATCAGCTCCCATCATTCTGTTGGAACTTGTCAGTCTGTATTCACCACGAGAAGGTCAGGTTTTTTTCTCAGCCATAACAAACGTAGATACCATCTCTTTCCCAGATAAAGTGTTCTTCATGGATATTATAGCCACGCAGGTTCTGATCCAGGCTCCCGTCACCTCACGCCTAGACTACTGCAACTCCCTCCTGGCTGGTCTACCTCCAAAATGGTGGAATGAGCTCCCCATTGACATCAGGACAGCAGAAAGCCTGCACACCTTCCGGCGCAGACTGAAAACTCATCTCTTTCGACTCCACTTCGAGCAATAGAATTACTAACAAAGAACTGCTAACAGAGCACTTATATACTAATAAAGGACTGGCTTATCTAAAGCCAGTTGAGTAGCACTTGAAATGTTTGGCTCTCTGAAACCTGATGTACTTTATGATTCTGTTTTCTTCAAGGTTGTGTCTTCCTGGTCGAATGTACTTATTGTAAGTCGCTTTGGATAAAAGCGTCAGCTAAATGCAATGTAATGTAATGTAATATTATCACGTCAAGTATAGGGAGAAATTCTCTCCTATATATCTGTACTGATATCTGCTCATACAGATGTAGCACTCCAGATCAGACTCAAAAGGGTGTGTCCCAGTCAAAAGCCCAGCGGATGCCAGGGGCTGGGGGTGTTGCCAAATTGCTAGAGGGCGTTGCCCAATTTCCCCATTTGTTCAATTACAGGATTTAACCATGAGATGGCGCTTCATTCACAAAATACACAATGGGTGTTGTAGAAACATCAATATTTTAGATCAAATAAAGTATATAGTTTGCTTTATGCAGTATATTTCCTGTAATATTGTACAGTAGATTGAAGTAAATCAACTTATACATTAAGATAAGATAAGATGGACCTTTATTAATCCCGTGGGGAAATTCAGTAGTTCAAACAGCAACAGGGTGAGAGTGAAAAACAGGACAGCACAGATTCACACAGATTAATAGATATATGTAAATATAAATAAGATGAGCGATAAAAAATAATAATAATAATGAGAAACTATGAAATAAGAAATGAATACAACTAAAATTATCATATCATATATTATAATGTATTGTATTATTAAGTAATATCATACATTAACCCCATTATAGCAGATGCCACATTAAATGGATGAACACATGTATGCATCAATAATTACAACAGAGTATTTCTAAATACAAGTTGTAAAAATACTTATATGTATTTAATATTAACCCTTTGGAGTCGACCGTCACGCCGGCGTGATCAGATCACATGACCTGTTCAAGCCGGTGCCGCATAAAAACAACAGTCCGGACAACATTGCCGTGTGTTTCTGTCGAAAGTGCTGGCTTGAAACTACTGTATATCCCAGTCTTTGATTCATGCAAAAAGACCCAGTAAACACGGAGATACGGTGATATAAAGTTAATACATTTCAAAAGTATGAAATATGGAAGCACATATTTGAATATCTTCGCCATATTTGATCATTTTACGAAACGGAAAATACTGGAAACTGTAGATCCTGCTCAACAGGATGTATATGTGTATTTCTGTCGAAAGTACTGGCTCGAAACTATATGCCAGTCTTTGTTTCATGCAAAAATACCCAATAAACACGGACATACGATGATATAAAGTTAATACAGATATATTTCAGAAGTATGAATAATGGAAGCACATATTTTAATATTTTCGCCGTATTTTATCATTATACGAAACGGAAAATACTGGAAACTGTAGATTCTGCTCAACAGGATGTATTTACCAGGAAGGGGTGAGGTAATCAGGTAAACGGAGTGATACGAAACGAGACGAAAAGAGACGAAGAGGGACGGCGGGAACCGAAGAGAGACGGCGGGAAATGGAGAGAGACGAAGATATACGAAGACAGGCTGCGGGAGACTGCGATTGAAGTAAAGTGACAAACAAACATTGAAAATGTAGATATAGTTAGATATATTTAGAGTTTTGAAGACTCAACTATGATGAAGAGAACTCTGAACGTGAGTCAAGCTTTAAGCTTGTTTTTTGACATGGAGGAGGAGGAATCTGTGATGTTGCCCTCTGTGTCGTAGTTGACAGAAACCGCTTTGAAGCGTGGCACAGATAAAGACAGAAAAAACAGATTGTTGTACATAATGTGTATATATATATATATTTGTATTATATTTATAATAACACTTTTGCCTTATCAGAATGAAATCCCATGCTACCTCAATCAAACTTTCACATTATCATAGTCACATCCCATGTATATATTTCCAGCTTTTAAATGGTTTCGTTGTGTATGTTTGTGTTGTGAAAAATAAAATCATTTTCAAAATCTGTTTTTACATATATGTTGTGATTTTGGGTCCAAAATGTTCATATAGTAGAAGATCACCTACATCCAAACGAAATAAATATAATTAATTATGATGAATACGTTAAGTCTTGTTCATTGTTTTTCACTTTTATTAAATGTTTGATATTTCTTTCTCTGTGTGCGGGGGATCACAGGAGGGGGGAGAGCTGTGGAATGTGACTCCACACATTCCGATGGCCAATTAGTTTTAAACAAAGGGTCCCCAACATACATATGAAACATGGGGGGGTTGGGGCTGGAGAACGGTATGGTCCTACCGTTTTCATACTTTATATATCTTAGCATATTCATACACACTGTTCATACTGCTCACAGGCTGATATCTAGTGTATTCATACCCCTCACTGTTTATTCATCATTCAATTAATTATATATTTTATTCTGTAGATTGTGAACATTACTTTTCAGTTTACTGCTTGTTGCTCCTGGTTAGAAGCTAAACTGCATTTCGTTGTCTCAGTATCGGCGGTCACTCCTGATGAACCCACCAGAGCTGTTTCCTCAGAACGAGAGGAACGTTTTTACCAGGACAGCTTTTTTAAGGGACAGCATCGCCCTGAGATCTATGCTGGGAGAATGGTGAAAATAACCAACTGGACTGGGACCAATGGGAAAATGCCTCTTCCCCTCAATGTGAAGCAACAGATTGAGTCTTATGTTTCCAATCGGTTCCCAAATCTGAACATTGACCAGTGGCATAAGATCAGGAGCCGGGTAAACGAGAGACTGAGGAGCCCCAGAAAAACAGATCCCGAAATCGCTCGTCCTGGTTTCCGCAGCAGATAGGCCTACAGCATGTGTCTGTTACTGTATGTCAGTTATTTTAAATAAAATGGTGAAAACTGAACTTGAAAATTGTTTCCTCTTTTTATTTTCGGGATGGGGAGACGTGTGTGATTAAAAATTCATTCGCAGAAATGTAAAGTGATCTAACTAAGTTCTATTCATATTCTTGACGGGAAGAGCCGTGTAAATGGGTGGCCATATGCATTTGAAAAGCAATATAAATCACACAGTTATTATGCAATAGGCTATAAAAGCACCACCGATTACCTTTCTCCAATTCAAACTCTTGACGGGAAAAAAGGAAGGTGTAAATGTGGGCTATACTGTACTGTACTGTATACATACAAAGGCCATTCAATAGACGTTCAATATATAGTATACGTTTATTAGAGTCGGCTTGACTCGGTTTGCATTCATAAAGAATGCACAAATGTGTTTAATCGTTAATGTCATAGTATTCGTTTATTAGTCCCCGAGGGGAAATGGGTAGCAGCACATCACAGAGGCATTTAAAAAGTGAAGAACATTCAAGTTAAACAATACTAAGTAAACAATTAACACAGTAAATTATGTGGATTAAATCACATTTATTTCGTTAAAAATAAACGAAATGACTCGGTTTGCATTCATAAAGAATGCACAAACGTGTTTAATCGTTCATGTCAGATATGTAGGCCTACTAAGTAAATAGCCTACATTAGTTCCTGCTCAAGATTAGATTCAACTTTATTGTTATTGCACAGATTACAGGTACTGAGACAACGAAATGCAGTTTAGCTTCTAACCAGGTGCAACAAGCAGTAAAGTGAAAAGTAATGTTCACAATCTACAGAATAAAATATATAATGAATTGAATGATGAATAAACAGTGAGGGGTATGAATACACTAGATATCAGCCTGTGAGCAGTATGAACAGTGTGTTAATCGTTAATGTCAGATATGTACTAAGTAAATAGCCTACATTAATTTCATGATGGATTAAACCACATTTATTTCGTTAAAAATAAACAAAATGATTAAATGCAGGGTGAATTGCCCTAATGTGGAACATTTTTGCATTTCAGACTTCGGGAATATATTGCGACATGAAGCCGATACAATAAATCAAAATCCAGTAACATTCTGAAATCCCCAGGATGTGTCCTAATCAAACCAAAAGAGAACATGCAGATATTAAACTCATACAAGAAATGGTAGACATATTAGTACTCTTAGTGCCAAGTTGTCTCAGACAATCTGTTTTCCTAATGTGGGACAGTTCTGTGCAAAATGTGGGACACTGAAAAGTCTATATTAAAAAGCCTCAGTCACCTTCATTCATGTAATAAAAAAATCTCAGGCCAGTAACACTCAAAGCTACAGTAAATGTGCAATACCATGCTATGTTACTATTTATAATGTTATTGTTGTTACAACAGAAGATGTTTTTATTTAAATTGAAGTTAAATGCATCAATCTGGTGCACTGAGGGCAAAATTAGGAGATTTGTGGATACGGCTCTCAACACTCATATGAAACAGAACTGTTCTTACAATGTGTGTTGGAAGGTATTAAATTACTATGCATATTTTATTGTGTAAACACACAGCTGATCACCTGAGAGCTGCCGTTTCATTCAGAGCGTTTAAAAAAAACGACGGTCTGATTTCAACAACTCAATGTGTGATTATTATAGCAGTAATATTAGACACTAATAATACAGTAAACTATGAACACTGTACATATTATTGTTTGCCCGTGGGATTAGGATGATCGGTAGAGAGCCGCTGCGTCGGATGTGATATAAAAACAAAGCGATTATTGTCGTTGTTGTAAACTCACGTGGATTAAATGTAGTGCATTCATTTCAACTCGCGAAATATGATACATTAAATGATCGCGAGGATCACGATCGAACATCGTTTGTTTGACCCTGGATGCATTTCCTGATCTAAAAACATAGCGATGGTTTTGTACTTACGCGGCGTAAATTACGCCAACGTGAATTAAACATTATTTTGTTAAATGAAAACATGGTGATGTTTAGTAAATGATTACATGTCTCTTACTTAAGCACAGAATGTGATCCTATCCGTGACATATATGGATCTTAACAAATATCCGCTATATCAGATCCCTGTAGATCAGCTGTTTATTTCACATGAGTTCCAGTGTGGCAGCTTTTCACGGCTCCCCCTGGTGGATCCATGATCCATTGCTGCTGGTTTCATTATAATTCAATGTATTTATCAAGGGGGCGTTTCAAGTCCTGCGGGGGGGTTTTCCTTTTCAGCAGGGGCCCACCCCGTGCCGATCACGGACCCGCCCGGGTAGGCGTCTGAAACGAAGCGCTACATCTGTGTAGAGGCTTCTCAATACTCAAATTTCCCCTCCTCGACTCCTCGGTCCTCCGGTAGTGACCCGGAAATGAATTTCAGCGCGCCATTTTGAAGGACGTCTCATTTCTCTAAATGCACACCGAGGACCGAGCATCGAGGAGGCTCTCTGGAGGAGCTATAACCGAGGATACACTGATGGTTCCTCCACGGCTCCTCCGCGGATGCATTTCCGGGAACGGTGGAGGCGTGACGCACGGCCGGATTTATCTCAGCCAATGACAGCTCTGCATGCATCCCCTGGATATTATTTGAGAACCTGCTCTCATCGCAACGCGATGTTTACAGTGAGAACAGCTGTGAGGTCCTGCAGAAAGCAGAGCAGTGTGTAGAATATATATCACTCAGTATAACAGGCCTACTCTCTTTATTTGCTTTAGTTTAGTAGATATCTACAAAGAGTCCATATTTTTCTAAAACCATTTAGTGCTTCACAATAAAATACACAACGGCTGTAGCCTGATTATGCTTTAGCAGCTGTAGGTGTGTGTGGTACAGTATGTAGGTGTGTGTTGTACAGTGTGTAGGTGTGTGTTGTACAGTGTGTAGGTGCGTGTTGTACAGTGTGTAGGTGTGTGTGTTGTACAGTGTGTAGGTGTGTGTTGTACAGTGCGCAGATGCCGCGGACAGACGGGTCTCAGTTGGTTTGATGTCCTTACTTTTAATACTTGCAAATACAACTTTTGGCCCGTAATTTCAATTCCCCATTTCAGCGACCAGAGAGAGAGAGGGGGGATATATCCAGTCTCTGACTGTGTTACGTTATTATGAGAGTGCTCTCATACTTTAAATTGTATATATTTATATAAATATATGTGTGTGTGTGTGTGTGTGTGTGTGTGTGTGTGTGTGTGTGTGTGTGTGTGTGTGTGTGTGTGTGTGTGTGTGTGTCCCCGCATCTGTAGCCTGTTATTGTCTCATTACACCGCACTCTCAATGAATTCAAAGTAAATATGTGGGGGAACAATGTTCAGCTGATCTAACAGAGATTATAAAATATGACAAAACACTCGACAGCCACGTCATAATGAACGGACGTCGCTTTAATATGACCGCTCAGAGGAGAGGAGTTCTCATTTCTTTAAACGTCTGCTGCTTCCCCTCCTCTCTCCTCGGTTCCCCTCCTCGGTCCTCCGCTCGCATCTCCTGTGGGCGGGTCTAAGTCTCGAGGAGGGGAGTCGAGGAGGGGAAATTTGAGTATTGAGAAGCCTCTTATGGCTCGGCACAGACACGCTGGACAGGAAATAAATACTGATTATGGAGTGCGTGGGGTAATCTTCAATAATAAAAAGTATTATTTGCCATGATCAATGTGTGTCGCCGTAGCGATAAAGTACAATGAATGGAAAGCGCTGGAAGGCCGCAGTAAATTTTGATGCGTTGTGATATTGAACACATTGTGACAACATGCTGCTTGCCAGGGCTGTAAAACATCTTCCAACAGGCTGTTGAACATCTGCCCCGCTACATACTTACACACCATGACTGCCATACATCAAGCCTGGGCCACAGCATACAAAGGCTAAGTGTGTGAGGAATTACATGGCAAGAAGCAAAATAGCACAGCACTACATATTCATCAGGAGAGAGTGGGGCCGCGTAAGAGAGTGCAAATTAATGGTAGGCTGCCTGCGCCTATATACAGTAAGTGTTTGTGTGTGACAAGAGGATAGAGCATTCAATCAATCACTCAATTAAAGCTGCGAGTGACAGTGACATGACACTGTATGGCTGATGGATGGACCAAATCTTCGTAAAGTCTGAGGCTTTTAGCTCTCTCCGGCTTGATGATATTCAGCGATCAACAAACCCACATCACGTCGAGTGCGACCGGCATGCACTCACAAAACTTTTACAGCACCCCGTTTGCCTCCCTGGACTCCACGCGCCACTGCCCTCAAAGCTCCCACTGTTGGGAGGCTCAGGGTATTTAAGAATGTTATCTCTAAAGCACAGATGTCTTAAAGGTCCCGGTGGAATAGGCCTGCAATTTTCCCTCCTAATTAAAAATTAATTAAATCGGCTGTGGCTCTAGCCAGGCATAAAGCTGAAGGCCGCTGCAGCCGCCACTGGAAACGCAATCATTTATTTAACTCAATTACAGGAAGTCACAGCATGCTCCTGTGCCACCCATGTCACCTGGTGGGTCTGGGGTCTTCAGAGCACATGTCCAAACTGTCCTCGCACATCTCCGTCTGAGGTAACTTTCCTGAGAATTCAGTGACAAAAACTCGAGGTGGGGATGCTTGCGATGCGGCGCGCGTCCCTTCCCCCTGTTGTGATTAATATATACATAGTCATAGAGATATCCTTTGTCACCTGTTTTCCCTCCTTCCTCCCTGGGGGCTGATTTGGGGTGATTGATCAGAGATTCAGACACAGGATCAATATGGCTTTCACCTCTCCCTTGGCAAGAGCAAGGGGCTCAGAGATGGCCGACTGTGCTGTCCAATTATTCAGTAATGGAATACTGGAACCGGCCCAAAACTATTAACACGCTGGACACTGGGGATAGCAAGTACACTGCTAATTGTTGGGTTACATTGTAAACTGTGACAACAATGCACTGCCTTAATTCCACCTTGTTGTCTCCTTAGCGCTTAAACAGGAGTGCAGCGACAGCACTTCTCTATACAACCTAAATATTCCTGGACACAGTCACATTGTGTATCCATTGTCTGTTTGCAGCAGTTGTGACCCTTGCACCCATTCCATGCCCAGTCATCTACAATATTGACAGAGAGGGAATGTAAGCTTATAATGAGCTTACAATAATTGTAATTTGCTCTGGATGCAAACGTGTGCACAATGTGAATGAACCCCGGTTTAAACTGTTCATTAATTAAAGTCAACATGTCCATAGGTAAATTTAGTTAAAGCTCCGCCTATCTCCCGGTCGTATAAAATCAACACGGGTGTGAAATGTCTCGCGTAGTTTGACCTCACTTGCCAAGTTTGCAAATTTAATTACCAAAGGAAACAGAGAAAATGAAAGTGTTCTTGATGGCCTTACTTGAACGGGGATAGAAATCTGGCTAATTTGCATAATCCTTCTACTACCTTGTGTTCTCACGTTTACTGTTGACATCCCTCCAGGATTACAGAACTTCTGAATATGCCACAGAGTTGTGCAAGTGTTAAAGAATTTAAACGTTACTCAAATAAAGACGTGTATGACACAGCTCCTGGCGATATCGACGTAGCTGCATTATGAGTGCAAGAAGCTTTTGCAGAGTCGGACTCAACGCATCATCATCTGGGTGTTTCGCTGCTCATTGGTTTGTTTGATTATTAATTTGCCTCAAGTGAATTCAGCTTTTTTTTTTTTTTTACATACATTTGTATGTATGAATTAGTTCTGCTACATCGGGACTCAGTGAAATGACAGTAATCATAGCTCTAAGTGTGATGTGCTATACGCCCTTTCTCATTATGAGCAAATCACATTATTCTGTTCTGGTGATTAACACTGTTTACACTTCCCCCCCCCCCCCTCGTAAGCTCTCAGGGTGAAGATAACCTGAGAGCTTTAGAAACAACCAAAGACCACCTTCTACTGTACTTTGATGTGACTTATTCAACTTATCTTTGAGGCACAACACAAAGCCTCCAACAGATACAGTATTGTTTCATATTCCCAGTACTGTAATGCAATATGTTCCGGCTTTGTAGAAGAGAAAGCGGCGCTCCGCTGGGAATCTCAGCATTTGGATGTTTCAGAACCCAGTGTTACAGAGCGCACGATGATGTACACCAGCCCCAGACACACTGATGTGTGATGTAGCTGCCTGCAGATATGCCTTTGGTTGCCTGCAAAGCAGTCTCTGCGGTTCAGGGACCTCAGGTGCTCTGTGCTCCGTGAGTTTTCTGCTACATATCATCATATCATTGGGCAAAACCTTTTCAGATAGAATCCACTGCTGCACTATGTGCCACATGAGACCATAGGAGGGAATATTTGTTCAGAAACATATAGTTGAACATCCACAAAGATTGCATTTACTACCTATCTATGTTAGCTATGTACAAAATTACATTTTAACATGCGTCATGAATATATTCCTGCTCTTACCTTTATCCTTTATTCAGCATGTCTAAAGAAACAAGTTATGTCAAACAGTCCAGCTGTGCTATGTTGGTTGTATTGCCAAGTGATTCACTGTGTTTCATAAGCAGCTATTTTCAGTGTAGCTGCACACCAATACGACCGGTTACAAAAAGAAACATCAGCAAAATGTCTTTCGGCTTTCCACCAATTTCCTTAAAGAAGGATTCAGTAATCACCAGTCTGTCTCCAGCCAGACTGACTCTAGGTGTAGAGACTCAAAGTGTGTTGTCCAATTCAGATCTTTGCTTTCTCTGAAGTTCCGTCAATTAAAAGTGGACAGGGGATGTGGATTGTGCTTTTCCTTTACAGGGACTGCTCATCCAATTAGCTGTCGATGTGGAAATGCAAACGAGTAAAAATGTTTCCAGGTAAAGGCCTCATTAAGTGTCCATCAGGTGTTGGAGACACATCTTTAGTTGTGCTCTTATTTACTAAGTTTCTAAACTCTGCTGCAGGAATTATCACCACCACCATTTGAAGTAGTAACTATGCAATGTCTCACATTTCACTCCAAAATGACACATAACTGAATACAATCACTGTGCTGTTAATGTATTTGAAGATTTTCAGATTTATTTGAAACATTGTATATGTACAGATAGTTTAGACATAGTTATTCATTACTTTCTGGATTAAGATTTTTAAAAAACGTGCTATTCAATCATCTTAAAATGTGATTCTGTGTAATAGATGTAATAGATTTCTTATCAAGCTCCACATTTGTGGAATCAGCTTCCAGTTTGTGTTCGAGCGGCAGACACCCTATCCGTTTTTAAGAGTGCGCTTAAGACCTTCCTTTTTGATAAAGCTTATAGTTAGGGCTGATTAGAGTCAGCCCCTAGTTTTGCTGATATAGGCTTAGTTTGTCGGGGGACATCTTACTTCTTCCTTCTCTCTGTCTATACCCGTGTACTCTCATGTTCCGATTAACCCAGCTTCCCCAAATTTCTTTCTTTTTGGTGTGTATATACGCCGGGATCCGGAGTCATGGATGATCCTGCGGTCCTGTGTCCTGGATCGCGAGCCCTGGATTGCGAGTCGTGGCTGTGGTCCTGGATCATAGGTCCTGGATGGATATCCTCGTGGATTCATCTTCCTATTATACACACATGCATTTCCAAACATTTGGACTACCTATGTTGCAAATGTATTATCTTTTCAATTTACACACGGCATCTATTGCACGTCTGTCCGTCCTGGGAGAGGGATCCCTCCTCTGTTGCTCTCCCTGAGGTTTCTCCCATGTTCCCTTTAAACTGTGGGTTTTCTTCGGAAGTTTTTCCTTGTACGATGTGAGGGTCTAAGGACAGAGGGTGTCGTATTGTCATACTGATATTCTGTACACACTGTGAAGACCACTGAGACAAATGTAACATTTGTGATATTGGGCTATATAAATAAACATTGATTGATTGATTGATTGATAGATGAATCCATCCAACTGTATATAATTGCTAAATTAGCTGCTCAGTCAGCTACGATGTTAAATGTTGCTGAGCATTCAACATCAGCAATGCGTTGATATTAAGAATGCCACAATAAGTGTGACCTTATAACACTCTGAACCAGTGGCGGCCAGCCCATAGGGGCACTAGGGGCGCCGCCCCACCTCTTCCCACATTCTAGATTGTCAATAAAATACATTTTAATTTTATTAAAAAAATGTTAATGAACAAGGTACATATTAGTTGGTGTCAGTTAAATTTATAATCTAATATAAAATATCGATAAAAATAGTTTTACGGTGTCTAAAGTTACTGATAAGTTACGTGTTTCCTGCTTGGGGCGCAGAAATATTTGCCTATTGACTCTCCCAAGCTGCGCCCAAAGCAGCTGTTGACACCACCAACAACTAGGGGGCAGCAGGAGTGCCAGAGTGAGTGATTGATGATTGAATGAGAGAGAGTTAGACGGAGGCCCAATCCCAAACCGCCCCCTACACCCTACCCCTCAGTTTGTGAGTTCACCAACGAGTGTGGAGCGGTGTGGAGGGGGAGTGGGCTATCAAGCCATCAAACTGCTTTACAAAAAACACAATTAAAGATGTTTGGAGTTTTATTTTAGTTATTCATTTGTATTTGTTGTCACAGATTTACCTTTTTCTAGACTAAACACAGGTATACGATCCTAAGTTAAACAAATATGAGGTTATCATGAGGTTGTTAACATCGCAATTTATCAGTGGATGTTTGCTGGAACTCCTTGTAAACAGCGTGTTTCCTGACGGACACACATAGCGTTGAGACCGGTCAGGTAGAGACTGGTCTTCAGTTAGCACCGATGCAGACTCACTGTTTGATGGCTTGCTAGCCCACTCCCCCTCCACACCGCTCCACACTCGTTAGTTTGGAACAGCACTTACCCTCCGTGCGAACGCTCAAGCGGAGGGGTAGGGTGTAGGGCGTGGTTTGGGATTGGGCCGGAGTGTAAACAAAACTAGATAACGAATATGGAGAAGGAAAAAAGATGTTTAATCACTTAAAGGGGACCTATCATGCAAAATGCACTTTTGTACGTCTTATATACATGACTATGTGTCCCCGGTGTGTCAGGGAACTCACCAAGTGTCAGAAAACACAACCATCTCTCTTTTCCTCCATACCCAAATCTCTAAAAACGGGGCTGCAACGGATCTGATACAGACTGATACAAATTTGAAATTGTTCGTAATAGTTACGTATTGTTACGTGAAAAAATTCGTATTTATTTACGTATTTGTGTTCGGAGAGGTTTGTATACATATTTACAATGATTTCTCATTTTTACTTGGAAAACTGTTAGCTATTTTGTTCGCAGCTAGGCTAGCTTTGTTGTTGTCAGCTAACCCTACCTCAACATCTATCCTGTAGAACACACAGCTAATCATGTTTTTCTAAATAAATGCTGACGAAATCCTAACTTTTATAAAAAATATAATCAAATAACATTTCATTGACGAGTTATCAATAGAGTAAATAGGTGTTTACTAAAACCTGATAGAAAATGGCAACTGCAAATCCAAGTTTTGCTGCGTAGGTTTTCGAGTTGTTTCCTCAAATTACAGAGATCAATTTGCTTCTGTATTATTTAGCTTTTGGCTTATAGCTTATTGTTGAATTTATTTGTACAGTGACAACGGCTCGTTTCCATTTTTAGACATGTTTTTTTTGTGTTTTTGCGACATTTGAGCTAAAACTCATTCAGCCACTGCAGTGACATTGGTCTAACGTGACTTCACATTTGACCATACATACTAGAGAATCTAAAGGTAATAATGTTTTATTTGTTTAATTATTTACATTGTGTATGAAAAAAGTACATTATATAATAATACCATTATTGCATCAAGCAAGCTAAAATGTTAAACATATCTGCTGATGTTCGTTAAATACAGGTTTAAATAAAAATATAATATAATAAAAACATTACAGCTGACATACATGTGACTTGATTTCAAAGGTTTTAAACAATTGAAGCTTTAGGATTTTTGTATTCCAACAATCCTCAGTTTAAGATACCTAGTTTAAGCTTTAAGCGTACAGTCAAATATGACACATTTGTGGGATTTTAACAAATAAGGAGCTAGATTTAAAGAAATAATAGTGATGTTTCTGCTCATGGGATGAGCTGTCTAAATGTTGGCTCCCCTAAACCTGATAACAAACTGTAATTTCATGACTTTTGGCCAAAGGCAAAGTCATGAGATTGACTAGAGAGTGGTATCCCAGCAGCATTGTTTATCATCATTGCCCTTTGAGTCTCATTGGTTCATACGTCTTTTGCTCTAGGCCTTGAATTGTGTAACGGTGTGGCTTTTTTTTTAATCGATGAATAATTTAATCTGCCTAATATTGCAGGCAGCTCTCAAAGCCGAGCCGCACATATCGGAAATTGGTTTTGGAAATTACTTTTTGTATTATTGTAAATGTCATATTTCTCCTATTTAAAGTTGCGATAATTTCTGAGTGGTAATATTCAAACAAACTGCTGTTTTTAAATCTTGTACAATGGCTTTAATTCCAGACATCCTGCACCATACATAAAGCAATGTCTGTGTGTGGAGTTAGAATTGCCCTTTTAAAAAAAGGACGCCCACTGCGAACAGTCAGAAAAAGACACAGAAACAAAACTGAAAACGCTGCCGTGGTGTGAGATATTTTAGAGCTGAATTCATGTTTTGCTCTTTTTTTTACTTTTTTTCGAGGTGTGATACACTAATTGTAAAGGTATCAGGTGTTGAATCCAGAGGAAAGGTCAGATGGTGAATTAATAAAAACATGGCGCAGTCACTCTTGGCTTTAATAATGTCACTGTCTTAATTAACTCACCCATCACATGCCGGGCACAAAATCTGTCTACATTAAGAAAAATCTCCATGTAACAATTTAACAAGGTTCAATCTGAGTGACAGACAAAGTTAACAGCACATGTGGACATGTGACACAGCCTCGGGTTATAGGCTTTCATTACATTGACAGGCTGTGTGTGAAAGTGGTAATGGTGAAGTGTTCCACACCTTGCCTATAGTTACATTGTCACCTTATATATACAGGCTATGGTTGTCACAGATACATGACTGCACTCTCTCTCGCCTTTGGGATCATTGACACATTCTAGATCTACCTGATTGTTCCTGTATTGACGCATAACATTCAAATACAGTCCACAGCACTATCGACCTATGTTACCATACACACACTCAAAAACATACCCACTATGTAGATGCAGTTCAATACCCCAGACTTGCAGGATGGACTTTCCCCTTCACCTCTTGTTCCCATCAAACTTGGCACAAAGCTGCTGGGTTTCTTGAAGCACACATATTTTGGTTGAGAGCATAGCTCCATAAATAAACAAAACATAAGCTCATGTTATTTTAAATAATGGCACAAAGAATAAATGCAGACTTTTCCAAAGCACTCTAAAACTAGTTTTACCATTCATATAGCAGCAAACAACTATTTAAACAACTAAGGCCAAACTCCGGAGCTTCGGGGACAGAGCCTTCTCTGTGGCAGCCCCGAAGCTCTGGAACTCCCTCCCCCAAGACCTCCGTGAGTCTAAGTCCCTTACCCTGTTCCAGTCCCGCCTCAAAACCCACCTCTTCAACTCTCTATCCATAAGCCCCCCCCCCCTCTCAATCAACTTCCTCCTGACTGCTTTTCTGTTGTGTTTTGTTTCTTTTTGTCTTTGTTTTTGTTTTGTTTGTCTACCCTCCATCCCAAATGTAAAGCGTCTTTGGGTTCAGAAAAGCGCTATAGAAAATTAATATATTATTATTATTATTTGCTGAAGTTATAGTGGAGACTTGAGCAGAGAAGCAAGATGCACTCCCTCTGAGATTCCCTGCATTTGAATCAGTTGAACCTCTTCATTTATTCCCCATTCACGACCCGGGAGACGTCTTGTTTACTCTGTCAGCACTGGTGACATTGTTAGCGCTGTTAGCACCATTGGCGGTACTAGCACTGATTGCTGGCGCTTTTTCACGTTAGATACCTCCATGTTTAATTGTGAGGTAAGAGCATACATTTGGGCTACTTAAACACACAGTTAGTGTATTTACATGTCTTTGGCTTTCCGTATATACCCTCATAATACATCAGATATAATCAGGGCCGGTTCTCGACAATTTGCTGCACTAGGCGAGATTTTAGCATGCGCCCCCCGTAGTAGAAAAGATAAAGATCAATAGTGTATCCAAGGAATACACAATAGAATATATAAAGAATAAATGAAAAATCTCTACAAAAGACAAATACACTACAAAAACCTATTGACATAGGTAATATACATCAAAAAGGCTTAAAATGTATTCAGTACGAACATGTTTGAATTGGAGGGTGGACATCACATCCTCTAGGGGGGTCCGGGGGTATGCCCCCTGGGAAGAAATCTTTTAACATTTTAAAGTAAAATGCTTCAATCTGGTGCACTTTGAGCACACCCTTACCAGAGACTATATCTAGGGGGTACAACTCTAAAACACCCATATAAAAAAGATCGGTTTTCATTTGAATAATCAAATAAGTATGTGAACATAACCAATAACCTACCATAGCCAATAACAAATAAATGTAACTTATTTTATTTTTGTTGTTCATTCATATCTTATTTGACCTATAGTTAACATTTATATATTTATGCATATTTTTTTATCTCCAGTTTTAAACGATATTTTTGGTTTACTGTCCTATAGTATACATTGAAATTATTTCAAACCTGTTCATCCCAATAATTATAAATACCTGGATAAATAAAGGTTTTGAATAAAGGAGTGCCTTGGAAATATTTGTTGACATAAATTGTGATCAAAATGTTTGAGACCCACTGAGATAACTAAAGTGAACTATCTGAACACTCAAGAGTCCTGACAGGAGAGCTTTCCTCCACCCTTGTTGAAGAAACATCTTCTTCTTATATCCGTTAGCGCAGCTACAGTAGCACCAGATGCTAATAACAACAGCGCCGGTACCGGTGCGCCCTCTTCTCTCTCCCTCGCTCACTCCCACGCTCACTTTGGCTGTGAGCTGCGGGCGCCTGATAAGCCAACATCCTCCACTTTCATCACTTACAGCGCCCATCGTACAGGGCAAATGAAAAGTGTAACCGGGGTGAAAAGGGTGTTACATTTACTTAATTTTGAATGTTGTTACATCAAGGCCGAAAATTAGGATGAGCACCAACGGTCAAAAATGTTTTTTTCCATCTGCCAGCGCAGCGCCCCCCCAGATCTGGCGCCCTATGTCGCCTATAAAAACCGGCCCTGGGTGTAATGTAATGAATGACAGCTGTGATTATATAACGTTAACAAGCTGGGATATCGTGGCTTCACCTTTGTACAGTGGGGGGGGAAGTGAAATTATGTGTATATATATATATAGTTTGCCTCTCAAAGTACTGCATATGTGGAAGTTGTCGCTTCAGATTAGTTTGACAGTGGCCTGGCAACATCAGCAAACTACAAACGTTTTCAATCAATCACTGTGGCAGCGGGGTGTGGTTAGGGCGCCGGCTGCTGGAGTGAAGGGAGTGGCTCGGCCGGAGGCCAGACAGCTGATCGGAATCAGGTAATCAGTGCCGGAATAAAAGCATGTCGTAACCTGGTTCTGGTCTGTTTTGCAGATCCTGGAAGGTCGCCAAAGGACCTGTGAAAGTTCCCACACGGGCAACGTTGGAGACCCGTGTATACTTTGTTTGGAGCTAATAAACGCCTGTGATAAACCAACCTGCTCTTTCCGTCCCTATTTGAACCCTGTGTGAGCGGAGAGGCTCACAATCACATTTTATTTACAGAGCACTTTTCATATACAAAGAAGAACACAAAGTACTTTACATGAAAACAATCTCAACCCCGCCCCCCCCCCAAACCATAAGATTAAGAGTCTGATTCCAATGTTGCTGAAATGCCCAACATCTTTCCAACTGATTCATCTTCAATCCAGAGATAAGAGAACAAACAAAATAACCCAATCTGTTCCGAATGTGGCAAAACAAATATTGTGCTCATGAAAGAAAGCACAAAAACCTTCAAATGTCTTCAGGGCTTTTAAGATCACTCTATTGGCTCAAAACCAATCTTTGTCAAAGGGATGAAAACATTTGACCAATAAATGCTAATGCAAGTGTTTATCTTTAAAGGTGGGCTAGGTAAGTTTGAGAAACCGGCTCGAGATACACTTTTTGTTGTCCATAAAAAAATGTCATCTGTGGAAGCCGTAGTACTGTAAAAAGCACGACCAATCATGGCCTTACCTGCCTGTCAGCCTTCCATCTGTGCACAAACTTATCTCGTGCCCTCATTGGTCATGTGCACGTTTGTGTGTGTTGGAGGAGGAAGTGGCAGATTTTTTCCGGCTGTGTATTTTCAAATTCTAGTGCACTCGAGCTGGTTTCTCCAAAATGACCTACCCCAACTTTAATATAAAATATGGAAAAGTTTAAACAGAAAGAGGTGAGAATCTTCCGTCTCATGCTTTGTAAGTAACAGGAAAATGATCATTCAGAGGCAGATTGATAAGTCACGCTGTTATTCTCTAACTCAAAGTAAAACAAATATGGTGCTTTTCAAGGATAGGGCAAGTAGTCAAGATTTTAACTGATGAAAAATGGTTCAGACTGAACTACTTAGTTCAATGTTAAGCAACCCATCCACTCACTGCACACTGCCTCCGAGTAATTTGGAGCCAAGGGCAGTCACAGCTGAGTTCTCATTGTGATACATTGAAATACAAAATGGGTGCAAAAAGAACTTATCAAGAGTCTGGTTATATTTATGGGTTTCAGGCCAAGGGACCCAAAGCATAGATAGAATTTATGAAGCTGCATAAATTGTGACTTTTTGGGCAATGCATTATTAATCCGGTAAAATTATTATGATCCACTGGAAAGAAGATCCATGAAGATAACATAACCAGTTACTATCAAGTTTTTCTTACTGATTTAAATCTTTACGTCCTAAGAAATAAAAGTTGTATTTGAGTCTTTGTGTTATTTTAACTGTGGTCACGTATAATTTGTTCTAATATCTAACACAGGGTTCGTCATTCGGCTCGCCAAGCTCTGATTGGTGGCTCGCATTGCAGTAGGCTAAATAAAGCAAGTCCTCCAACTCATACGATCAAATAGGTTGATTGTTCACCAGCTTATTACGACCTATAATCACGTTTTAAAGTTAGCGACCTCTAGTGCTCCCGTTGACTGCAAATGCTCTGGTGGGTCGTATATTCACAAATAACCCCCTCTGGAAAATCCTAAATTGTGAGACACATTTCTTTTTTCAGAGGTTTTGATAGGCTAAAACATCGAACTACCCATAATCCTCAGCTATCGTTGAAGCTCAGTGATTGGATGTTTTGGCCGCAATGCATGTTGGGATATGGTGTTTATGCGATGTGAAATCGAAAACATTTAAAGAAAAAAAGAAAATACTTTATTCAGAGTGTGCTTCAAATCAAATCAAGTTTTATTAATATAGCACATTTATAAACAATTTTTGGTCGAGCCAAAGTGCTGTACATATAATAAAAATAGCCTACAGTAGAGACACTTTACAGCAAATACAACAGCACAGATTGTTCAGAATATCAGTATGAGAAAAACGACACCCTCTGTCCTTAGACCCTCACATCGTACAAGGAAAAACTTCCAGAGAAAACCCCACAGTTTAAGGGGAACATGGGAGAAACCTCAGGGAGAGCAACAGAGGAGGGATCCCTCTCCCAGGACGGACAGACATGCAATAGATGCTGTGTGTAAATCGAAGAGATAATACATTTTAAAGCATATAGACCCAATGTTAGGAAATGCATGTGTCTGTAATAAGAAGATGAATCCACAAGGATGTCAGCTACATGGGCAGATTCTGGTAGGTACTTTTAAAGACTTTGTACATAGAGAACAACAACTATGACATTAAAAGTTCCCATTTAAAATAGCAAATGTCTGAAAACACTTAACATAACTGACCCTCAAAAACATTCCTAACAGATAAACTGTACAACGTCAGCTATTACATTAGTTTGAAATGCTTCAACAACAAATGCTTCAACAACAGGAACCTAGAAGACACTGACGTACCACAAACTTTGCAGTTCCACATGTATTGTTGTAATCTGAAAATCAAAGAAAATATTTGTATTATTATATGTTATGGCAACCACCATAACATAGCCTATATGCACGTATATGTTTTAGTAATTTACTGATGTAAATCAAGCAAAGTCAAGCAGTTGTTAAGATTACAATGTGCTAAAACTTGCTGATTACTTACCACCAGTAAGAAGAGGTTTCCCTGCTGCCAGCAATGTC